>NW_015175581.1:0-15098 GCF_001447785.1 Gekko japonicus | reverse complement strand
TTTGGACCACCCCAAACGACACATCCCCACGCTCTGGGGACTGGGCCCTGCAAGGTGACACGCAGAGATGCCCGGTCCAAACACCGGTTCTGATGCCACGAGCTTCTGTTGCACCAGTTCAGGGACTTTTCCTGGAAGTGAGCCTGGAAAGCCCCTACTAGAAACTGGGCTAGTGAAAAGAACGTTGATAAGGATCCATGTCTAACTATTGTGTCATGTGGTCTAAATAGTATATTTACACACGTGTCACCTGGTCCCTGGTGGTCTTCCTGCCCTTGAACCTCACACTATAGTTAACCGGAAGTCCAGTATGGATCGTGAAATAATAAGTCATAGAAAAATTTGAGCTGCAACCTTGTTTAATATACTTTGGAAGAAGTGTCCCTGAAAATGTGAGTGTTCCCTCCTGGGATGGGGGAGGAAATATTAATATTCATGATTGACGTACAGCAACAATGTGGTTGGGAATTGGATGTTTCTTCAGAAAATTACTGAAGACAACTTCTGTGGCCTCTATGTTGCCGTGTCCTGAGCTTTGTTGTTCCCTTAGTCCATCATATAGATGCCAGTTGCCATTCTTTCCAAATTTGTAGAAGCAAACAAAATGTTGTCCTGTGTTATAAGTTATGCCAACAATCTTGTATCTGGAGAAGAGAAGAGATTGTTAATTTTTGTGTGTACTTGTACATGTACTATGCTGTTGGGGTCGGGGGAAGGGAGGGAAGGGAGGGATGCATTCTTTCTTTAAAAAAGTACTTTTTTAGGAAGTAAGTATAGAAAATGATTTCCTTCCATGGACCTTTGAATACAATACATAATATATTAACTGTTGGAGACTGTGTCTGCGACATACTTAATGGTATGCACTGAGATGTCAGCTGGAAGTTCTGTGGGTCAAAGTGGTTGGTGTTTCTGTATGGACCTTTGACAGCAATTATGATAATAAGCATGCATGGTAGTCCATTGGCAAATAAGCGGGAGCCCAGTTGGCGTGTGCCTCTGCATTTCTTTACAGTGATTCTGAAACAAATATTGAAACCGTGTGTTATATACATCAGAATGAGTCCAGTCAGCAGATAACCACAATTCTAGAACATACAGTGAGTGGACCAAACATATCACACTTGCTAGGTATTTTATCGGAGTCACACATGAAAGAGCCCCCTCACCTCTTCAAGAGATTTTGCAGTGGGGCTTTTGCCTGGTCCTGGGGCTTTCCTACCTTCTGGCAAACCAAGCAGGAGCAGCAGAAATGCTTCATGTCTGGTCAAGTTACGTTATTCACTATACATTTGATTGGTTAACTAGAATCAGGGCAATGAGGGTCATTGACTATATATGGAACATCTTTCATTCTAGTTTTGCCCTTTGTATGGATTACATTTGACTTTGGGACACTTCTTGATTTTGGGTGAGTCATACTGGCTGGAAATCTTATCTTGGACTTTGGAACCCTATCGGACTCAGTTTTATGGGTAATATCTAGATCTTGAACCAATGTTTGTAAATGAGCTTACTTTACACTTAGAAACATAGAATGTTAGAGTTGGAAGGTATCTTGAAGGTCATCTAGTCCAACCCCCTGCACTCTGCAGGAGCATAGCCAAAAACATGGTCGTCCAGCCTCCACTTGAAAACGTCCAGCGAAGGAGCATACACCACCTCCCAAGGCAGTTTGGTCCACTGCTCAACCACTCTTACAGTCAGAAAGTCTCTCCTGATATTTAGCAGGTAACGACTCCCTTGTAATTTCTACCCATTAGATCTAGTCTTGCAATCTGGAGCAAAAGAGAATAGATCCACTCCATTATAGCCTTTTTATTTTTATCCTCTTTGTTCACTGCTCTTTATTGACTATTCCTGCACAGTTTTATAATATAGCACTTATATTTTGTAGTGTTCTTGAATTCAGGAGGCTTCAATCTGAATCCAGTATTTTACTCTCCACCTAATCCACAATCTCCATCCACCTTTTCTCTCCCTGGCTCTCTCCTGTCCCTGTTTTCTGCAGCAGCCTGTGTTCTGGTGATGGCCCCCGCTGGGATGGGCTGTAAGTCCATCCCAATTATAAATTTGGCCAGGTTGATGCAATAGACCACAATGTCCTGTAGCCTTGTCTGGCCCCAATATGTGACTTCCACCCTTGTCATGGGAAGTTTAACCACTAGGTTCTCGAATGGTTGCACCAACATGTACTTCTCAGGAACAAGCTGGCCTGGGACAGAGCAGACTAAAACAGATGGATGATCAGGGGTCATTTCCTGCAGGAGTGCACAGGAGCGGAGCTCCGACAGTAAAGAGCCCAGGGGGCGGGCACATGTAACAAGCCCCGCCCCCTGCTCCCAGCAGCCCTGGGCCACAAGGAGCAAGAAGCAGCCAGGTAAGTTGCAGAGCCCCCCCCCATAGCAATCCAAAACAGTCCAGTGGCACCTTTAAGGCCAAGGTTTATTCAGGTACAAGCTCTCCCTCCTCTGTGAGGGCAGATCTGTGTGGGAACCCCCACACCATAGCTAGCAATCTAAAAGAGTCCAGTGGAGCCTGAGTGGTGGGTGTTGCCTTCTGACACACTTCTGGTGATGTCAGGGGGTGTGGCATATGCAAATAAGTTATGCTAATGAGTTGTGCTAATGAGCTCCTGCATCTCTTTTTCTACAAAATGGCCCCTCTCTATGCTCCAGAGTCACATGCCACCCAAATTCACTCGCCTCCCACTTGGATAAACTCCCCCCTCTCAGCCCTAGCCTCCCACTTTGTACAGTAATCCAACACACTTTGCATACATACTGGGTTGGGGTCTCCTGGTTTCTCCTTCCTGTCACAAGCACTCAACCCTGGAGCTCACCTTAGCGAGGAAACTCCATCCGTGGCCCCTACACTTCGTTTTGTGGGGACTCCCTGTGTGGCATGGGCATGCCATTAGTGTTCTTTCCCTTCCTGACTAACCAAAAAGTCCCTATCAAAACCCAAAAACTCTTGCACCGATAGGGTTGCCAGGTCCAGATTGGAAAATATCTGGAGACTTTGGGAGTGGATCTTGGTGAGGGCAGAGTTTGGGGAGGGGAGGGGCCTCAGCATGGTACAGTGACATAGAGTCCACCCTTCAAAGCAGCCATTTTCTCCAGGCGAACTGATCTCTGTCAGCTCTGGATCAGTTGTAAAATCAGGAGATCTCCAGGCCCCACCTGGAGGCTAACATAAAGAAACGCCATGTTAGAACAAAACACACTCCACTAATATGCACTTGTGTCTTCATATATTGATTTACATACAATAGAGACCCTAGTATATCTTATACACATTCATATAGTACAAAAACCTAAAGTACATTATATATCTACTAATAGAAAAGTCCACAGCTACAGAGACTTATTCCAATGCTGTAGACTATCTTGCTCCTGATAAGAGACTGATGGAAGTTGCAACAGTCATAAATGATGAGAGATGCAGCAGGCTGCTATGTTCTCCACAAAATGTGATTCAGCATGCATCAAAGCAAGCATGGAAAATTCAGCAGGCAGTTAAAGTGATTCAGCAAACATCAAAGCAAGCAATACGCCTCTTAGGCAAAAATTGAGTGTTTCGACAGATTCTTCTTCAGGCAGACATATTTTTCCTGGAACCAAAGCTCACAATTTTACAGTGCATAAGTGTATAAGATGTGTATAAGATATATTAGGGTCTCTATTGTATGTAAATCAATATATGAAGACACAAGTGCATATTAGTGGAGTGTGTTTTGTTCTAACACAGTGTTTCTTTATGTTTGTCTAACTTTGCTGTGTTCCCTATGTGTTTGTTGCCGACCTGGAGTGGTGAGGCATGATAAGCACCAAATCAACAAGTATGACTTCAGATACATGTGGTGCCTGTGTGCATCGTCAGCTTCAAGGCAAAAGAAAAGGCAAAGTCAAAGGTGGAGAAGGCTGTGAAAGAAAGCATGTTCAGTTGGAACTGTAAGCATCGTGCCATTTGTCCATGTCATAGCACCCCTGACTGCAACCAGATATGGGTCATCTTGGCAAATTATGTGTTGTTAGACTCCTGGTCCCAGAGAATGACACAGGGCCTGACCAGATGTGACTTTATCTTCTTGAACACTTAAGGGTATCCGTAAGTGTCCTGTCTGTCCCTGCAAGCGCTTCTTCCTGTCGTCCTCCTTGGGGCTTGCATATCTCCTCTGTCCTCATGCTCCTCTTAATTGTACGATGACTAGGGGTGCCAGCCTCCAGTTGGGAGGATCCGCTGGAATTACATTCTCCTCTCCAGTGTTAGCAGATGAGCTGAATATTTGTTTTTATGTATTTGTGTGTTTGCTGACACACACAGACATGCACATGGACGGTGCCTACAAATCCCTATGGACTTGGGAAAGCTGTGTGCTTTGTCTGCTGGGACTGCTTTACCTGGGAGATGACTTGCTGTCTTCTATGTTAATGAGGCATGCACGCACATACAGCTAGCAAAGCATTGTGGGGACAAGACACACATGGTGGGCCTTTGTTAGTAGAAACAACAACTCTGAGTTGAATATTCTCCATTGCTGAGAGACTGGGTGTCATGTTCTACCAAGGTTTGATCTGCATTTCAATCACCGTTTCCTGTTGAAGGTGCCTGGAGCCTTTGCGCAACAAAGGAAAGACGCTGACCACATGGCCAAATGGAATTCCATGAGATAGAGTATAGAATTTCAAATATAGTCACCACCCATAATATCCCGCCCCTTGCTACATGCAGCCAATAAGGAGAGTTCATGGGATGGCTCTGTAGGTCAGGTGGAATCACCAGTCTGGCAGGGAGCATCCCACCTGGAGTTAACTATATAACACAGGAGCCATGCTTTAAGAAAAAAGCCAGCTTCATTCCACCAGCAACCATGCTGCTGGCTGGCCATCCCCCCCCCCCCATCTTTCCTTGAGGAAAAGCTCTTTGTTTGAGTTTCTCTGAGATGCATAGTCAGAGAAATTCAACCACATCAGCCAACATGTTTTGGAGATGTGGAAGGGCACCAGACCCTAGGGATCCTTCCCTTCCCTTCCAATCTTCACTGCAACAGACCAGACTTCTAGAACAGGTGAGCATACGTCGTTTCAGCCACCTCCCTACTTCTAAGCAACTAAGTAACTATTTTGTATTCATTTCTGTAATTCTAATGGATCTTGTATGATTGTGTGTGACTCTGTTTTTGTATGTATGTGAACCAAATATTATTACTCAGTAAAAAGAACAACTTGATTTTAAGATACAAGCCTCGTCTCCATCTATAACTGGAAAGTTCCTCAGGGGGGCGATTTGACTCCTATATACACAGGCGAGAACCACAAAAATATCAGGCCTCTGCTGTAAATAAAGCAGTTTGGCTTACACCAGACTACAGAGGTCAGTTCCCCTGGAGAATATGGATGCTTTGGAGGATGGACTCTGTGGCCTCCCCAGGCTCCATCCTCAAATCTCCAGGAGTTTCCCAACCTGGATCTGGCAACCCCCACGCCCCCAAATCCCACTGGTGATCAGAGGGGACCTGGCAAAAGCACCAATGCAGATCCTTCCTATCATAGGAGCACCATGGGAGTGCATGGGCAAGGATACTATGGGTCCATTTACCATGTCCACCCATAAAGTGTGGGGACAGGTAAGTTTTCTGATTGACCACCAAAGATTCAATTGGCTATGCAGATTTTAAAAATCGTTTTGGCGGCAGCTGCCAACACAGGACAAGGATCCTCCCTGTGTGACTTAAGGTGTGAAGGTGTGAAGGCAGGTCAGCTGTGGCAGCCATTTTGTCACTGAGTCCACCTCCTGTGGCAGCCATTTTATGGCAGTCATTGTGTGGCTGCGCCCATCATGCTGTGTCAGAATTCCAAAGGTTTCCGCAGGCTCAAAAAGGTAGGGAACCTCTGGATTAAGAAGTATGTGGCTGAGCATCCAGTGACTGAGATAGAAACCTGCAGCAGCTGCAGCTGGGGGGGGGGGAGAAAAGTAGTTTGGGGTTCAGACCTTTTAAGCTGATGTACGGTAAGGGGGCCTGCTGGGAGTGGTTAAAGCGCAGTGGGAGGCAGAATCAGCATCCCAACACGCTGGTGTTGGCTCATGAGAACATGTTGCATGTGCCCGCCCCCTGGGCTCTTTACTGCTGGAGCTCCGCTCCTGTGCGCTCCTGCAGGAAATGACCCCTGGTTGTGTGACAAAACTATCAAGGCCCCCTGCATCAATTGAACCTGAGGTGCCAAAACTGGTAATGTTCAAAAACAGGTGGTTTTTTCCCCCCTCAGGTCACAATAATTTTTAAAGGCTGTTAGGACTTTTCCCAGTGTTTTCCTGGCTGGATCTGCCATCACATTGTGCATATTACTATATGTTTGGTGTAGTCTGGTGTAGTGGTTAGGACAACAGACTCTAATCTGGGAGAATCGGGTTTGATTTTCCACTCCTCCTCATGCAGCTGCTGGTGTGACCTTGAGAGAGCTCTCTCAGCCCCACCTACCTCACAGGGTGTCTGTTGTGGGGAGAGGAAGGGAAAGGGATTGTAAGCCACTCTGAGACTCCTTTGGGTAGTGAAGGGTGGGGTATAAATTCAAACTTCTACTACTACTACTCTCCTTCTCCTCCTCGGCTGTAGCACCAATGCAGTGCAGTAGGACTGCAGTCTTAGGCTGTGATCACACAACAGTCTTAGAGCAGTCTGGCACCACCTCTAATTTATCCGGGTTTCTTTGTAACAGAGAGCTTCGATCAGACATCCCCCCCCCCCCCTTTAACCTGCTTCACCGTACATCCACCCCATGGTTGATTGATCAGATGCAGCAGTCACAAAGTGGGGTGGTTGGGCATCTTTAAAAAAATTATTTGTCTTCTGAGCATGAACACAAGCACTTGTGGGAAGCAGCGCTTCAACCCCCTGGCAGAATGGCGGCAGCTGGTGGCCAATGGAATTGCTGGAGGAGGATGCTGGGATATGTAGTGCAGTGTGGGGGGGTGTGCTTTTGAAACTGTGCTTTTGAAAAATTAAATGTTTCTAACACTTCAAAGCTTGGGGGGGGAGAATAGAGAAGCCTCATCTTGTGTGTTGCTAGTGTTTTTATTTAAAAGCTTGGAGTAAAGGTGGAGTCACAGGCATCATTCTCAGACTGCCTCCCTCCCTTCCTCTCATTTGTAGACTGTCTATTTGAGATTGCTAATGCTCAGAAAACTCATTACCCCTCTATGAGCTTCACTCCACTAAAAGGATATTATTGACAGTTATAGATTTTATGCTCTGCATTTTAAAAGATGCATTTATTAAGGAACAAAAGCAAAGCTGAATTATCTTAATGTACTTAAAGCATAGTGTCCGCACTTGAGGTGGGGGAAAAGAGCAAGGGAAGTGTCTAATAAATAGGGTTCCCAACCCCCCCAGGGGGCGGAATTCCCCCCGGTTTTGAGCCCCGACTCCCGCTCCCGCGGAATCGGGGCTCGGGGGAAACCCCACCCCCGCGTGTGCGTCACCCGGAAGTGACGTTGCACGCTGGGGGAGGGGCCATGCCATTTGAGGGGAAAACTCTTCGTTTTCCCCTCAAATGGCGTGGCCCCGCCCCCAGCGTGTGACGTCACTTCCGGGTAACGCGCATGAAGAGGACGCCATCCAGGAGCCTCCCGCTCCCGGACAATTTGGATTTGGCAACCCTACTAATAAATCATAAATGGTTTGTTTAATGTAATTTTGATTCTGGTTCTACTAAAGGTTTTCCAATGTTTATGCACTTTTATGAAGCCGGGGGGGAGGGAAGGTGGGTTCAGGGTTCAAATAAGTCCTAGTTCAATTAAGGCTCTCCTGGAAAAGTAGCTAGGTTGGTCCTTCTAGAAGGCCTCCTAGCCTCTCACACACACTCTTACTCTTTCAGTGTGAGAGATATTAGAGTCCTTATAATAAGTTTGTAGCTGATCTTGAAACTACTGAATTTATATTGATTGTTGTGTTATATACACACACACACACATACTAATTAATTACATTCTATTGATTCTGTTAAGACTTACCAATCATTAATATTGCACTGATTGTTCTTTACAGTAACTCAATCTTGTTGTATACATATACTTTTTAAATTAACTTATTTCATTGAGTTTTTCTGATACGATTTTTAACGACAATGTTTTAGTAGCTTTGATTGAAGAAGAGATACGTGACTAGAAATAAATTTATAGTAGAATACAACTACATTTACCGTTATAAATCCAAACACTAAACACTTTTCTATACTTTTTTTGAGCATAAAAGAGGCTGGTCAGGTATTAAAGTAGGTTACAGCCTGCTTGCAAGAAACCTTAATCCTTTGGAGCCATCTAGTGTTATACAGTGAGATTGCAAGAAAGTTATAGATTACATTAATTGGAAGCATACAATACACCTACTTCACCTAGAAAAATAGTTTAGCTTAAGTTATTAGAATATATTTTTCCAATAATTGAGACAGAATACAACATACTGTAGATACTGAGGGCCAATAATCTGAGGAAAATACTAGAATCATAAAGTTAACTGCTGAGGTTGGACACTTTACATATCATTTGCAGTATTTATATACGGTTATTTAGAGAGT
Source organism: Gekko japonicus (assembly GCF_001447785.1). NCBI lineage: Eukaryota > Metazoa > Chordata > Lepidosauria > Squamata > Gekkonidae > Gekko > Gekko japonicus. The sequence continues at coordinate 6,522 of NW_015175581.1, read as the reverse complement.
AGTAAAATGGTTGTCAGCTCTAAAATCATTTCGGCAAATGTACGCGGTTTGAATAACAATATTAAAAAACCCGTGTTCTTTCTACTATTCTGAAACAACATCCAGATGTGGTTCTTTTGCAGGAGACACACTTCAAAAAAACAGAAAACATAGTTTTTAAATCTACTAAATTTCAATCTCAATACCTTTCATCAGGGACCTCAAAGTCAAGAGGTGTAGCGATTCTTATAGCAAAAAAAGTACGCTTTACCTTCAAAGCCAAAAAACAAGATTCAGAGGGCAGATATATTTTTATTAAAGGTACACTGGAGGAGCGTTTAGTCACTATAGTATCTATGTATGCACCGAATATTTTTTTATTTATTTATACCTTCAGCTTATATACCGCCCTGACCCCGAAGGGTCTCTGGGCAGTTTACATAGTGGTTCTAACCAACCAATTAACCTAACTAGGGCCACATTGTCTACAGGGTGGTGACTGCCTACCAGCACCCCGGGCTAGTTGTCATCCGGCTTCCTTCCGCGGCTTCAGATATTGGCGTCCTGGTGCCCTTCCTGGAGCCGATCTTCCCCGAGCAGCTTCTTCCGGCAGGTCTCGTCTTGGTGTGTGGCTCTGTGTTGGCTGCAGTTCTGGCTACTGTCCATAGGTGGCTCCGCCGCGCTGCGCCGCACGTCAACACACTCTCCAAGGCTCCACTTCTCCGGGCTCCACCTCCGACGTTGCTCCACCAGGTCGCCAGGAACTGCTCTGCCGCCATCGTTGCCGCCGAACCCTCTCCCTCACAAGGAGGAGGGGTGCCCCCTGCCACCTAGGGCAGGTACCCACTTTATCTACTTGCATTTATGAAGCTTTCGAACCGCTGGGTGGACGGGAGCTGGGACATGGGCCGGGAGCTCACCCCGACCGCGGTGGGTTTTGAACAGCCGTACTGGCTGTTCATTGATGTTACTTTGCAGGCGTTCTTACTGCCTGCGCCACCGCTCCCTACATACATAGGTGCATACATAGATACTATAGTGACTAAACGCTCCTCCAGTGTACCTTTAATAATGGGCAACTGGGATTTATTATGAAGACCCTAACAGAATTGTTGCAGTTTGCAGAAGGTGACATTATTCTAGGCGGGGACCTCAACTTAATAGTAGAGAATTCTATGGACAGATCACACCACAATCCCAGCAATAAAAAGACTAAAAAGAGATACACTAGATTGGCTTCATTGTTGAAGGAACACAATTTATCTGACATTTGGCGTATAATACATCCATCTGACAGAGACTACACCTACTTTTCAGCAATGCACAACGTGCAAACCAAAATCGATTTCATTTTAATCTCACCTAGTTTATTAGACAGGGTACTCTTCACTTCTATTGTACCATCCCAATGGTCCGACCATGCGTGGACAGAATGTACTATTATTCAAACAGACCAAGTCAAAACAAAACAGCAATGGGCTCTCAACACGTTTTTATTGGAAAATCCAGTTTTTAGGAAAGAAATAGAATAGGAGATAAAGCTGTTTTTCCAAGAAAATGACACAGGTGAAGTAACCCCGATCGTGTGTTGGGATGCTATGAAATCGGTATTGAGAGGCAGGATCATATCAAAAGCTTCTTTCCTTAAAAAACAAAAGCAACAGACAGAGAATGATATTTTAGACAGAATCAAACAATTAGAACAACGTCACAAAACAATGGGATCTCCACAGGTCTTAAAACAATTGAATTTAGAAAGGAAAGCACTCAGCATGCTAGAAGTCTCTAGAATTAAGAAACAACTTATTTTTACAAAGCAAAAGTACTCGGTTAAATCACCAAGATCACTGAACCTTTTGGCACACAAAGTCAAAGAGATCAAATTTACAAAACAGATTACTGCCCTCAAATCCAGAACAGGGGAAATAGCTACAAAAACCACTGACATTTAAAAGTGTTAGAGGAATATTACAAAGAATTATATAAATCAGCGCATGTGAGCAATGACACATTTCACAGGCACATAGATGAGTTCCCTGTACATACCAGGTTAGAAGGTAGGCATCGGCTGGTCATGGAAGACCCTATAACAGAGAAAGAGGTTATAGAGAATATAAAGATATTAAAAAACAAAAAATCCCCAGGTCCAGATGGTTTCCCATCCGAGTTTTACAAAGTATTTGTGACACAACTTGTTGAGCCCATGACAAGGGCATTTAACAATATCTTAGACATGGGCAATATTCCCCAATCTTGGAAACAAGTGATTACAGTAGTCATACCAAAAAAAGAAAGAGACCCGACAAGCCCTAAGTCATACCGCCCAATCTCATTATTAAATCAGGACATGAAAATTTTCACTTCAATTTTGGCAAGAAGGTTAAATACATTTATTCACAATTACATTCACACAGATCAGGTGGGATTTATCCCTCATCGAGATCTTGCAGACAATACTCTGAAAATGCTACTTCTTCTCCAGCATAGTACTAAAAGTAAACCCATGGCCCTTCTCTCATTGGACATAGAGAAGGCCTTCGATTCGGTGGAGTTTCCATACCTCTTTGAAACACTGAAACACATGGATTTTGGCCCCAAATTATTACAAACCATAGAAGGTCTCTATGCAAACCCAACCACCGATATTAAGACCAATGGCTCCTTATCAAATACCATACATTTTAAAAGCGGAACGAGGCAGGGTTGCCCGCTGTCCCCACTATTGTTTGCTATGGCTGTGGAACCATTGGCACAAGCTATTGGGACAAGTCAACAAATTGAAGGTATTCAAATCAAGGGAAACAAGTATAAAATTTCATTATTTGCAGACGATATGCTGCTTTACATCACAAATCTGCAACATATCTCAAGCCGGATCAAACTAACAACTATTCTTTCCCAACCACATACAGAGTTAGAACTGATTCTAAAGCTCTATGAATCACACAACAGAGGCTTAATCTCAGCCACATGCCAATTCTTGCTGAAGGATAAGAGAATTAAACCAATGCCATACCAACTGGCATGGCAGAAAGATTGTGAGGTTACCTTAGATGACGACAGTTGGGATACAATATGGAATCCACATAGAAGTTTTCCCAGATCACTACCGATGGAACTGCAACAATTTAAAATATTGTCACGATGGTACTTGTCACCCCAAAGACTATCTCACATGAGCTCAACACACTCCCCTTTCTGTTGGAAGGAATGCCAACAGATTGGCACCTTTGCACACTGTTGGTGGCAGTGTGAGAAGATACAGGGCTTCTGGAAAGAGATACAGAGGTTAGTTAAATGTATTACCAACATAGAAATGCCTCTTTGCCTGGAAGGGCTTTTTCTTGATTACTGGCCACCAAACATAGAAAATCATAAACACAAAAAAACAATGGATATAATGGTATATGCTGCCAGGATCTCTATTGCTACGTGCTGGAAAGATACTCAGCCACCTGGAACTCAAATCTGGTTTAGAAAATTGTGGGATCAATTCTTGATGGAGTGTGTCACTTGCAAACTGAATAATGCTTCCTTAAGACCAATTTCTACTAAATTCATGGAAAAGTGGGAACCCATATTAGATTTTCTCACTAGAATTGAATTTATACCTACCTCTTGGGCTCAGTATCAAAAATGGTTATGATGATTCTTGGAACTGAAGCTTACTTGTTTTTGTCATGTTATCTCTACAGTTAGAGTGTAGTGTTGAAACAGTCTGTATTTTCCTATCACTATTGTTGTCGTTCACATATTACTGTTATTACATAAATCATATAGATGATGTATTGGGGGACACCCCTTATTTCACAATAATGTTAAAGCCATACTTTGCAAATTGTTCTGAGTTACACTTCAATTGTATCTTGCTTTGTTTTGACTGGTATTGTTACATGTTTGTAAAAATATAACTATAAAATAAAAAATATTAATACAAAAATCTGTGTCTCCCTGTTTTTTGCCACCTCATATTTCCTTTGGGCTTGTCTGAAGCATCATCCTCTCCAGGAGATGTTTCTGGGGTTTTCAGCTGTAAAACTTTCAATAATGTCAGTCCAGTCTCGAGATCAGAGGCATGCAAAATGTGATCTTGATGTACCACTTGCAGCTTGCAATGTGCCACCCATCGGTATTTGATCTTAGCATCTATCAGGGTAGAAGTGATGGGCTTTAGTATTTTCCTCCTGGAGAGTGTTTCAGGGGAGAGGTCTTGCAACACTCGAATTTTGCTGTCTTTAAATACCAAATAGCCTTTGGCACGGGCCTGCGTCATGATGGATGATTTGGTGCGTAGATTTGAGAACCTTACCACAATGTCTCTTGGCCAGGCCCGTTTGTGTTGTTGTCTGCTTGGGCCTAGTCTATATGCAAAGTCTAGCAATGGGGCCACACCCTCCTCTAATTGTAATGTAGAAGAAATCCAACTAGCAATAAAAGATGTCAATTCTGTATTTTCTTCGGATTTTTCCGGGAACCTGCGAAATTTAACATTATGAGCCCTGAGTTGGTTATCCAAAGACAGTATTTTGTCTGTGGCCCAATCTTCCCTCTGCAATAAATATTTGGTCTCATCTTGGATTGCGAGACTCGTCTCCATTGCCGATTTGGCAGTTTGGGAAACTTTGTCTAGGGCTGATCTAAATTCCGCGATTTGGGAGGCAATGGGTTTAATGAGTTCAGCTGTGCAAGTAGCCATGTTCTTTTCCAAAGTCTCTAGTGTTGTAAAAAACTTGTCTCTAGAAATCGCCATGCTGCCTCCCTGGTGTTCTTACCACCCATACGCCATTTTGTTTTCCTCGGGGCCTCTCGAATGCGCTGTAGAAGGTGAGCGTTTGGGCGTAAAAAAGGCAGTTACCGACCTTGTGTGTATGCATTCCGCGTTCTGCTTTGTTTGTGAGTTCTTCCCCATGCCCGGTTTGCTTTTAAATTGAATTTAGTTGACTATACGATGGTATTGGGAGGGGGATTCACGGGAGCTCCAGGATCAAGCGTCCATCAGCCTCCACTGCGACGCCACGCCCCCTTGGGAAGAACTTCCTCGGTGGTTCCTCGGTGGAACAGGTTTCCTCAGGAGATGGTGGACTCTCCTTCTTTGGAGGTTTTCAAACAGAGGCTAGATGGTCATTTGTCACCAATGCTGATTCTGTGAACTTGGGCAGATCATGAGAAGGGAGAGCAGGAAGGGCTGCATCAGTGCTTAGTTCTTGTGGCCCTTCTTACACACCCAGGGAAATGCTGATCACCACTTTGGGGTCAGGAAGTGATTTTTCTCCAGGCCAATTTGGCTGGAGATCCTGGAGGACATGAAACATGCAGTCACTGGGGGTGTGAGGGGGAGGTATTTGTGAATTTCCTGCATTGTGTACGGGGTTGGACTAGATGACCCTGGAGGTCTCTTCCAACTCTATGATTCTATGATTCTAAGTAACCCCTTCCCCACCCTTTATGCTGCAAAGCACAGGAAAATGCTGAAATGCACAGGCATCTTTCTTTGGAAGTTTTTAAAAAGAAAACACAGTTTTGAGAAGCTCCTGGGGGGGAAGGTACAAATATGCAGTTATGTGCACCTTGCTAATTGCCTCAAAAAAAGAGAAAGCCCCAAACCAGAAGGGAATGTTCAGACTTCCCAAACGGCTTGAGAGAATGTGATGGACTGATCAAACTTCCAGAGATGCAGGGTGAGACCGCTGACACCAGGAAGGACCAGACTTTCCTCAGTGCCAAATAACTCTGGCTCGAAGACAGGTGAGACTGGGGTGCCCACGACTGGGGGATGGAAGACAGACGTTGCTGTCTGGACATGCATTTTAAATATGGAAGGGAACAGCAACAACACCAGATCAAACAGCACATCTGAGCACAGCCTTATACTCTTCTGGTTTATTTATTGCATTGCATCTGGTGTAAAGATGAAGCTATTTTCCACTGCTTTGGCTACACTCTCCCTCCATCTCCTAAAAAGATGTCCACATCTCTTTAGGTTTCGCTCTCCTACTGCACTGTTATAATTTCTGCTGTCTGCACTATTTTATTGCCCTATGGTTTTGGCTCCGTTGTAATTGTGGCTTCTTGTCGAAGACGCAACCTGATGTGGTTGAAAGCACTCTACAACCCCCCCCCCCCCCAAGCGCTAATCGGAGGCTTATCTGCTGTTCACCTTCTGACAGCACACAGAAGAATGTAAGAAACTTTTCCCTTGTTTTACAAGTTAAGAGTGAATGATTTTATCTTGTTTTGTGATTTTTATATTGCCTGAAAAGTTAGAGAAAGATCCCTTCTACATACATACATACATTCTGCAACCATTTTTTGGCTATTTTTGCTTTCTTGTTTAAACCAAAAGGTGGGCAAAACTGAAAGCTGAGAAAATCCTTCTCTTTGAATGTAAAGAGAAGTTTATGGCTTGTTGCCTTGTTGCCTTAAGTAATTTATTGCCTTGCGTAAAGCTAATGGGTGCCGGCAAACACTAGAGAAGAGGGAGGAGAACAACAGTCCTGGCCAGCAAGCCGAAAATAATAGCAGATTTTTTATACCACTTTGAAA
>NW_015175580.1:13058-23495 GCF_001447785.1 Gekko japonicus | reverse complement strand
AAGTGGAATTAAATAAATAAATAAATAAAGCCTCCTTGGGGAGAAAGCTGAGTGAGTGTGAGCTAGCTCACAGTTTTTTAGCCTCTGGCTCATGCATTTTTGTCTCAGCTCAGGGAGGTGGGCTCCAGAGCACACTAATTTCTGCAGTAGCCAAAGTGTTCACTCACAACTTTAATGCCAGGAGCTCACAAAGTAGGATTTTTGCTCATAAGACTCCATAGCTTAGAGGAAACACTGCTCACAGGGTGTCTATTGTGGGGAGGGGAAGGGAAAGGAGATTGTGAGCTGCTCTGAGACTCCGAGTGAAGGGCAGGGTATAAATCCAATCTCCACCTCCTCCTTCTTGTGTTGATTAAGTGTGTGGACTCTAATCTGGGAGAACCGGGTTTGAGTCCCCACTTGCACCTGCTGATGTGACCTTGGGTCAGTCACAAGCTCTGGCACAGCTGTCCTTGAAAAAGAGCAGTTTGTGTCAGAGTTCTCTCAGCCCCACCCACCTCACAGGGTGTCTGTTGTGGGGAGGGGAAGGGAAAGGAGTTTGTAAGCCACTCTGAGACTCCAAGTGAAGGGCGGGGTATAAATCCAATCTTTTCTTCTCTTCTTCTTCTTCCTCCTCCTCCTCCTCTTCTTCTTCTTCTCCTTCTCCTCCCCACCCCCTCTTCCTGGAAAATACTTGAGATAAGAATTTATTTTTTGTTTCTGGGTCATGTTCGCAGCTCTGCTTAATCAAGTGACTCCCAAACGTTCAATCACTGAGGTGCTTTTTCCTGAATTAAACTTGGAAATAATATTAAGAACATAAGAGACGCCAATGTTGGATCAGGCCAAAAGCCCATCCAGTCCAACACTCTGTCACACAGGGGCCAAAAATACCAGGTGCCCTCAGGAGGTCCAGCAGTGGGGCCAGGACACGAGAAGCCCTCCCACTGCTGCATTCAGTGTTCCCTCTAAGCTGAGTGAGTGTGAGCTAGCTCACCGTTTTTTAGCCTCCAGCTCACACAATTCTGTCTCGGCTCAGGAAGGGTGGCTCCAGAGCAAACTCATTTAGGCAGCAGCCAAGTCGCTCGCTCACCACTTGAATGCCAGCAGCTCACAAAGTAGAATTTTTGCTCATAAGACTCCACAGCTTAGAGGGAACAGCTGCATTCTGGGTGCCTCGAAAGGTCCACTTTTGGACGGTGGAGGAGCTGGAGATCCTGGCTGATGCACAGGAGTCCCCGACGTGGGAATGGCGAATCACCTCCGTTTGTCCCTCGCTTTGACCTGGATGGCCCAGGCAAGCCCGATCTCACCAGATCCCAGAAGCTGAGCAGGGTCAGCCCCGGTTAGTACTTGGATGGGAGACCACCAGGGAAGTCCAGGGTTGCTGTGCAGAGGCAGGCCATGGCGAACCACCTCTGTTTGTCTCTTGCCTTCACCATGATGGCCCAGGCTAGACCAATCTTGTCAGCTCTCACAAGCTAAGCATCGTGGGCCCTGGTTGGCACTTGGATGGCAGACCACCATCAGATCTCAGAAGCTGAGCAGGGTCAGCCGCAGTTAGTACTTGGATGGGAGACCACCAAGGAAGTCCAGGGTTGCTACGCAGAGGCAGGCAATGACAGGCCACCTCTGCATGTCTCTTGCCTTGACCTGGGCAGCTCAGGTGAGTTCAGTCTCATCACATTTCAGAAACTAAGCAGGGTCAGCCGCAGTTAGTACTTGGATGGGAGACCACCAAGGAAGTCATCCTGGGTTGCTGTGCAGAGGCAGGCCATGGCGAACCCCCTCTGAAGTCTCTCACCTTGAAAACTCTCAGGGGTCACCATAAGTCCGCTGCAACTTGACGGCAAAAGACGCCCCCCAAACAAAAACAAGTTCTGGTGACACGTCAGTGAGCTCCGTCCAGGCAAATCTGGGATTGCTGCTTTGGCCAGCGGAATACTCGAGTTGGAGGCTGGTCAGCGGTGCTGTAAAAAAGTATCAGCACAAGGAGATGGAACCAGGAACAGCTACTTGGACGGCTTCTGGGTCAGACGCCGGGCCGTTGCCAATCGGCTGCTCAAAGCTCTACTCCTGTGTCTCCCCCCCGCCCCCAAATCCCATCCCAATTCATCCCACCTTTCCCACCTCCCTCTTTTCCAAGCCCTCCTCCTTGCCAGCAGACTGGAAGAAAATTATCTCTCCGAGTAGCAGATGGCAAATCTATAGCAGAAAACCCTCTTCAGCCCAATCACAAGTCCCTGGTTGACTGTTAAGGCCCTTATTTGTACAGATTGAGAACTAAAACTGTGGCCAGGCGGAAACTGGGGACCACCCGAAAGGAAGGCAGAGATGACGGCGGTGGCGTAAATATTCGAGTAGAAGGGAGCACTTAGGTAGTTCACAACCACCTTACCGGTTTGGTGAGAGCCAGCCTGGTGTCGTGGTTAGGGGCGCGGACTCTAATCTGGGAGAACCGGGTTTGATTCCCCCACTCCTCCGCACGCAGCTGCTGGTGTGACCTTGGGTCAGTCACAAGTTCCCTCAGAACTGTTCTCTCAAGGGCAGTTCTCACGAGAGAGCTCTCAGCCCCACCTGCTGTGGGGATGGAAAGGAGATTGGGAGGCACGCTGAGACTCTTTGGATAGTGAAGGGTGGGGTATAAATCCAGTCTCTCTCCTCTCCCTATCCTCCTCCTCCTCTCCCCCCCCACTCCCCCAGGGACCCCAGTTCTAACCCCAGAGGAAGGCAACAAACCGCCAGGATTCCCGGGGCCCATTTAGCTTGGAGGAAAATCCCTTCCTGACCCCAAAGTGGTGATCGGCATGACCCTCGGCATGAGAGTCGAGCACTGGCTCCTCCCTTCCCGCCCTCCCTCTCACGGTCTGCCTAAATCCACAGAATCGGCATGGCTGTCCGATGGCCATCTAGCCTCTGTTTGGAAACCTCCAAAGGAGGAGAGCCCACCACCTCCCGAGGAAGCCCGTTCCACTGAGGAACCACTCAACCTGTCAGGACGTTCTTCCTCGTGTTTAGCTGAAAACTCTCACACACCATGAAGCTGCCTTATACTGAATTGGACCATTGGTCCATCAAGGTCAGTATTGCCCACTCAGACTGGCAGCCGCTCTCCAGGGTCTCAGGCAGAGGTCTTTCCCATCCTCCTGCCTGGTCCTTTCAAGAAGAGATGCTGGGGATTGAACATGGGACCTTCTGCATGCCAAGCAGAGGCCCTGCCATTGAGCCAGGGTCTCAGGTCAAGGTCTTCCCCATCACCTCCTGCCTGATCCTTTCAACTGGAGATTCTGGTGATTGAACCTGGGACCTTCTGCATGTAAGCAGAGGCTCTGCCACTGAGCCAGGGTCTCAGATCAAGGTCTTTCCCATCACTTCCTGCCTGGTCCTTTTTAACTGGAGATGCCGGGGATTGAACCTGGGACCTTCTGCATGCCAAGCAGATGCCCTGCCACTGAGCCAGGGTCTCAGGTCAAGGTCTTTCTCATCACCTCCTGCCTGGTCCTTTTAACTGGAGATGCCGGGGACTGAACCTGGGACCTTCCGCATGCCAAGCAGAGGTTCTACCACTGAGCCAGGGTCTCAGGTCAAGGTCTTTCTCGTCACCCCCTGCCTGGTCCTTTTAACTAGAGATGCCGGGAATTGAACCTGGGACCTTCCGCGTGCCAAGCAGAGGCTCTCCCACTGAGCCAGGGTCTCAGGTCAAGGTCTTTCCCATCACCTCCTGCCTGGGCCTTTTAAGTGGAGATGCCGTGGATTGAACCTGGGACCTTCTGCTGGCCAAGCAGAGGCTCTCCCAGTGAGCCAGGGTCTCAGGTCAAGGTCTTTCCCATCACCTTCTGCCTGGTCCTTTTAACTGGAGATGCCGGGGATTGAACCTGGGACTTCCTGCATGCCAAGCAGAGGCTCTGCCACTGAGCCAGGGTCTCAGGTCAAGGTCTTTCCCATCACCTCCTGCCTGGTCCTTTTAACTGGAGAAGCCGGGGATTGAACCTGGGACCTTCTGCATGCCAAGCAGAGGCTCTGCCACTGAGCCAGGGTCTCAGGTCAAGGTCTTTCCCATCACCTCCTGCCTGGTCCTTTTAACTGGAGATTGAACCTGGGGACCTTCTGCATTCCAAGCAGAGGTTCAGCCCATTGGTTCTGGTCTGAAGCAGAGGGGTTAAGCTCGGATACTCCCCTTCCCAGCTGTTTATTACGGTTGTGTCAGCTGAGCAGCTTTTCCACAGGGGCCTGTCTGTGAGATGGAACGTCCTCTCGGTCCACACAATTCCCCCGCTTGCGATAATTAAGACCTGAGCTTTCTCCACACCGAGAGCCTGACAGGGTCGCCTGCTAATTAAATTGCCGGCTTGGCTCCGGGGATCCCTGAGAGCTTTTCCGCGCAGAGCAAACAAGATAACTCAGCCGTGGCTGGGGTGATACTTTCCAGAGGTTTGCCGTTGGCGGCATTGCTTGCGAGCCCGGGAAAGAGCGCACGGTTGGGATGGTGACCAAGTGTGCGCTCAACAGGCAGCTGTAGGCAGACGATAAATGTGTTTCCAGCATGCGGTTGTCACAGAGACCGTCCGTGTGGTAGGCACGCCTTTTAAACTGTGTTATATTGCTTTCACGTGCTTGCAACTTACTGCATTATTAGGTGCCAAGAAGATAAAGGGGAGATAGAAACGCTGTAAATATCACTCTGCCCTGGACCTGAATGGCCCAGGCCAGCCCGACCACGGAAGATCTCAGGAGCTAAGCAGGGTCACCCTGGTTAGTGCTTGGAGGGGAGACCAGCGAGGTAGTCCAGGGTTGCTACGCAGAGGTAGGCAAGGGCAAAGCACCTCTGATCATCTCTGCCCTGGACCTGGATGGCCCAGGCCAGCCCGATCACGGAAGATCTCAGAAGCTAAGCAGGGTCACCCCTGGTTAGTGCTTGGAGGGGAGACCAGTGAGGTAGTCCACGGTTGCTACGCAGAGGAGGGCAATGGCAAACCACCTCTGTTCATCTCTTGCCTTGACCTGGATGGCCTAGGCTAGCCCGATCTCCTCAAATCTCAGAAGCTCATCAGGGTCAGCCTCGGTTAGTATTTTAAGGGGAGACCACCAAGGAAGTTCGGGGTCGCTGTGCAGAGGCAGGCAGGCAATGGCAAACCCACCTCTCTTTCTCTCTTGCTTTGACCTGGATGGCCCAGGTAGCCTGTTCTCATCAGATCTTGGAAGCTAAGCAGGGTCGGCCTTGGTTAGTCCTTGGAGGGGGGAGACCAGTGAGTTTGTCCGGGGTGGCTAGGCAGAGGCAGGCGATGTCAAACCACCTCTGTGGGTCTCTTGCCTTGACCTGGGCAGCCCAGGCCAACCTGATCCCGTCCAACCTCAGAAGCTAAGCAGGGTCGGCCTCGGTTAGTTACTTGGCTGGGAGAGCAGCAGCGAAGTCCAGGATTGTTACGCAGAGGCAGGCAAATGGCAGACGGCTTCTGAACGTCTCCTGGCCTGAAAACCCTATGGGGTTGCCATACGTTGACTGCAATGTGAGAGCAGTTTCCAGCATTGCCACCCTTTTCTCTGACCTGGATGCGCCAGGCTAACCAAGTCTCATCACATTTCAGAAGCAAACCATGGTTGACACTGGTCGTGCTTGGGTGATAGAACACTGAGGGGATTACCAGTCCGCGCTTGCACGGGTGTGTATAAAGTACTGCCAAGTCACGGCCAACGTACCGTGAACTCATAGGGTTGTCAAGGTAAGAGACCTTCAGAGGTGGTTTTGCCATTCCCTGCCTCTGCATAGCAACCTGGGCCTTCCTTGGTGGTCTCCTGTCCAAGTACGCACCAGGGCCCACCTTGCTTAGCTTTTGAGATCAGATGAGATCAGGCTAGCCTGGGTCATCCAGGTCAAGGCAAGAGCTGAACAGAGGTGGTTTGCCCATGGCCTGCCTCTGCGTAGCAACCCTGGACTTACCATCCAAGTATAAACCAGGGCAGACCCTGCTTAGCTTCTGAGATCTATAAGATTGGGCTAGCCTGGGTCATCCAGGTCAAGGCAAGAGCTGAACAGAGGTGGTTTGCCCATGGCCTGCCTCTGCGTAGCAACCTTGGGACTTCCTTGGTGGTCTCCAAGTACTAACCAGGGCAGACCCTGCTTAGCTTCTGAGATCTATGAGATTGGGCTAGCCTGGGTCATCCAGGTCGAAGCAAGAGCTGAACAGAGATGGTTTCCCATTGCCTGCCTCTGCGTAGCAACTCTGGTTTTCCTTGGTGGGTCTCCCATCCAAATACTAACCAGGGCTGACCCTGCTTTGCTTCTGAGATCTATGAGATTGGGCTAGCTTGGGTTATCCAGGTCAAGGCAAGAGCTGAACAGAGGTGGTTTGCCCATGGCCTGCCTCTGCGTAGCAACCCTGGACTTACTTGGTGGGTCTCCCATCCAAGTACTAACCAGGGCAGACCCTGCTTAGCTTCTGAGATCTATAAGATTGGGCTAGCCTGGGTCATCCAGGTCAAGGCAAGAGCTGAACAGAGGTGGTTTGCCCATGGCCTGCCTCTGCGTAGCAACCTTGGGACTTCCTTGGTGGTCTCCAAGTACTAACCAGGGCAGACCCTGCTTCGCTTCTGAGATCTATGAGATTGGGCTAGCCTGGGTTATCCAGGTCAAGGCAAGAGCTGAAGAGAGGTGGTTTGCCATTGCCTGCCTCTGCGTAGCAACTCTGGTTTTCCTTGGTGGTCTCCCCTCCAAGTATTAAGCAGGGCTGACCCTGCTTAGCTTCTGAGATCTATGAGATTGGGCTAGCCTGGGCCATCCAGGTCAAGGCAAGAGCTGAACAGTGGTGATTTGCCCATGGCCTGCCTCTGCGTAGCAACCTTGGGACTTCCTTGGTGGTCTCCCCTCCAAGTACTAACCAGGGCTGACCCTGCTTAGCTTCTGAGATCTGATGAGATCAGTCCAGCCTGGGCCGTCCAGGTCAGGACCACCCGCTCATAGATAGGAGAAACAATCCTTCTCAAGGTCTGACCGGGAGATCTGTGACTGGATCCTGATGCGGTCCCACATCAGATAAAGAACGGAGTCGGAAGCATCCTGAGCTCTTCTTGCCCATCACAGTGCCCTGTATGTGCCATCAAGCCCGCTGATGTTTCCTGGAACCCACTTGCTTCTTCCCCAAAGCACTCCTTTCTTCCTCCGGATCGGAGCAGGAGAGAAGCACCCAAGAGTTGTATCGGCTTTGTGTCTGCAGGGGAGGAAGAAGAAGAGGAGGAGGAGGAGGAGATTGGATTTATACCCCGCCCTTCACTACCCGAAGGAGTCTTAGAGTGGCTTACAAACTCCTTTCCCTTCCCCTCCCCAGAATAGACACCCTGTGAGGTAAAAGAAGAAGAAAATATTGGATTTATACCCTGCCCTTCACTACCCAAGGGAGTCTCAGAGCGGCTCACAAACTCCTTCCCCTCCCCACAACAGGCCTCCTGTGAGGTAAAATAAGAAGAAGAGATTGGATTTATACCCCGCCCTTCACTACCCAAGGGAGTCTCAGAGCGGCTTACAATCTCCTTTCCCTTCCCCTCCCCACAACAGACACCCTGTGAGGTAAAAGAAGAAGAAGAAGAGATTGGATTTATACCCTGCCCTTCACTACCCAAAGGAGTCTCAGAGCGGCTGACAATCTCCTTTCCCTCCCCCTCCCCACAACAAACACCCTGTAAGGTAAACGAAGAAGAAGAGATTGGATTTATACCCTGCCCTTCACTACCCAAAGGAGTCTCAGAGCGGCTCACAAACTCCTTCCCCTTCCCTCCCCACAACAGGCCCCCTGTGAGGTAAAAGAAGAAGAGATTGGATTTATACCCCGCCCTTCACTACCCAAGGGAGTCTCAGAGCGGCTTACAATCTCCTTTCCCTCCCCCTCCCCACAACAAACACCCCGTGAGGTAAAAGAAGAAGAAGAGATTGGATTTATACCCTGCCCTTCACTACCCAAAGGAGTCTCAGAGCGGCTGACAATCTCCTTTCCCTTCCCCTCCCCACAACAGACACCCTGTGAGGTAAAAGAAGAAGAAGAAGAGATTGGATTTATACCCTGCCCTTCACTACCCAAGGGAGTCTCAGAGCGGTTTACAAACTCCTCTCCCTTCCCCTACCCACAACAGAAACCCTGTGAGGGAGGTGGGGCTGAGAGAGCTCTGACAGAAACTGCTTTTTTTCAAGGACAGCTCTGACAGAACTATTGCTTGCCCTAGGTCATCCAGCAGCTGCAAGTGGAGGAGTGGGGAATCAAACCTGGTTCTCCCAGATTAGAGTCCGCGCCCTTAACCACTACACCAAGCTGCCTTCATTGTAGAAAACATTTGACAGGAATCTGGAAATGGCTTGGACGACTGTCAACAAGGGTCATTTTAGTGTCCCCTGAGAACTGTGCATGGGATGCTGGGTATGTAGTTGTCTCCTCCTTTGCTTCAACAGAATTTAACTCTCTTCCATGGAGATCACAGAGGCACCACAGTTTTATGGTTGCGCTCCGTAGCATTCCTTGCATTACTTCTTAGTTCTGTATCTGGGAAGGGACGGTGGCTCAGTGGCAGATCCTGTGCTTGGCATACGGAAGATCCCAGGTTCAATCCCCGGCATCTTCAGTTAGAAGGACCGGGCAGGAGGTGATGGGAAAGACCTTGACCTGAGACCCTGGCTCAGTGGCAGAGCCTCTGCTTGGCATGCAGGAGGTCCCAGGTCCAATCTCTGGCATCTCCAGTTAATAGGACCAGGCAGTGGGGTGAAGAGATAGACCTTGACCTGAGACCCTGGCTCAGTGGCAGAGCCTCTGCTTGGCATGCAGGAGGTCCCAGGTTCAATCCCTGGCATCTCCAGTTAAAAGGACCAGGCAGGAGGTGATGGGAAAGACCTTGACCTGAGACCCTGGCTCAGTGGCAGAGCCTCTGCTTGGCACACAGAAAGTCCCATGGTCAATCGGCATCTCCAGTTGAAAGGACTAGGCAGGAGGTGACGGGAAAGACCTTGACCTGAGACCCTGGAGAGCAGCTGCCAGTCTGAGGAGGCGATACTGACTTTGATGGATTGATGCTCTGGTTCAGTATTTGGGGCAGGGGCCATGGCTCATTGGCAGAACCTCTGCCAATCCCCAGCATCTCTAGTTGAAAAGGACCAGGCAGGTGGTGATGGTTATATCGCCTCCTGATGCAGCCAAAGCAACATTTTAAAAAACATTTTTAAAGTGTTCTCGCTGCAGAATTCCTCCGGACAGTCAGCTGATGAACATTCATTCCAATTTCCTGCCAAGCCTGACTAATACCGTATTGGCCGTGGCATCTGTTCGTTGTGGTTAGTTTTACAAAACAATGAAAAATAAAGCACAGACTGACTCCCCCCCCCCCCAAATTCCATGGTGGATATTCTACCCCACGTTTCTGCACCCCGTTCTCCTTGCATAGATGAAGCTGGACCTGTGACTGATGTGCTCATTCCCTTCCCCCCCACTTCAGCTCTGAAACGGGCCTTCTCTGAAGGATGCCCTTTTGTTCATAGAAACCCTTGACCCGTCAAAGTCAGTATTGTCTACTGAGGCTAGCAAGTGGCTCTCTCCAGGGTCTCTGGCTGAGGTCTTTCCCATCCCCTCCTGCCTGTTCCTTTTAACTGGAGAGGCCGGGGATTGAACCTGGGACCTTCTGCATGCCAAACAGAGGCTCTGCCACTAAGCCAGGGTCTCAGGTCAAGGTCTTTCCCATCCCCTCCTGCCTGGTCCTTTTAACTGGAGATGCCGGGAATTGAACCTGGGACCTTCTGCATGCCAGGCAGAGGCACTGCCACTGAGCCAGGGTCTCAAGGTCTTTCTCAGCACCTCCTGCCTGGTCTTTTTAACTGGCGATGCCGGGGATTGAACCTGGGACCTTCTGCATGCCAAGCAGAGGCTCTGCCCCTGAGCCACAGCCCTTCCCACTCAGATCTTGGAAGCTAAGCAGGGTCAGTACTAGGATGGGAGACCCAGGGGTCATTTCGTAGAAAAAGAGGTGCAGGAGTTCATTAGCATAACTCATTAGCATACCTTATTTGCATATGCCATACCCCCTGACATCACCACAAGTGTGTCAGAAGGAAATACCCACTGCTCAGGCTCCACTGGACTGTTTTGGATTGCTAGCTATGGGGGGGAGGGGAACATGCAGATCTGCCTTCGCAGAGGAGGGAGAGCTTGTACCTGAATAAAACTTGGTCTTAAAGGTGCCACTGGACTGTTTTGGATTGCTAGCTATGCCGGGGGGGGGACATGCATATCAGTCCTCGCAGAGGAGGGAGGGCTTGTAACTGAATAAAACTTGGTCTTAAAGGTGCCACTGGACTGTTTTGGATTGCTAGCTATGGGGGGGAGGGGAACGTGCAGATCTGTCCTCGCAGAGGAGGGAGGGCTTGTACCTGAATAAAACTTGGTCTTAAAGGTGCCACTGGACTGTTTTGGATTGCTAGCTATGGGGGGG
>NW_015175580.1:11770-12856 GCF_001447785.1 Gekko japonicus | reverse complement strand
CTACTTGCTCCTTGTGGCCCACCTGAGGGCTTCTGGGAGCAGGGGGCAGGGTTTGTTGCATCTGCCCGCCCCCTGAGCTCCTAACTGCTGGAGCTCCATTCCTGTGTGCTCCCGCAGGAAATGACCCCTGGGGAGACCACCAAGGAAGACTGAAGAGGAAGGCAATGACAAACCGCCTCTGCTTCGCACTTGCCTTGACCACCCCTTGTTGGGGTTGCCAGGATCTGAAAGCTAAGCAGGGCCGGTACTTGGAAGGGAGACCACCAAGGAAGGCTCTGCAGAGGAAGGAGATGGGAAAACACGTCTGTTTCTCATTTGCCTCGAAGGCCCCTTGCTGGGGTCGCCATAGAATGGTCGCAACTTGATGGCACTCATGTTGGACACCCTGAAGAAGGGCAGGATTTTAGTTTAAGGAGCTGCTCTTCCCTAGTCTGCACGCAGCTCAAGCAGAAGCGGAAGCGTTTCCGTACGGATCAAAAGAGGAGCCTGGATCCCAGAGGGGTGCTCCTCTCTTTCTCATTCAACATCAAAGGGAATGATTAATCTGTGAATAATTAATATAAGAAAATGTCAGAGGCAAAGAAGACTCATGTCAGCAGGGCTGTGTGTAAAGGAAACCCCGTGGCATTACATAAGAACACCATAAGAGCCCTGCTGGATCAGATCCGTGATCCAGCTAGTCCAGCCTCCCGTCTCACACAGGGGCCAGCCAGCTCCTCTGCAGGGCCAGCAACAGGGCAGGGAGGCCGAGGCCTTCCCCTGAGAAGAGCATCAGAAGAGCCCTGCTGGGTCAGACCAGGGAGGGTCCCTCTAGTCCAGCCTCCCGTCTCACTCAGGGGCCAGCCAGTCCCTCTGGAGGGCCAGCAACAGGGCAGAGAGGCCAAGGCCTTCCCCTGAGAAGGACACCAGAAGAGCCCTGCTGGGTCAGACCAGGGAGGGTCCCTCTAGTCCAGCCTCCCGTCTCACGCAGGGGCCAGCCAGTCCCTCTGGAGGGCCAGCAACAGGGCAGAGAGGCCGAGGCCTTCCCCTGATAAGGACACCAGAAGAGCCCTGCTGGGTCAGACCAGGGAGGGTCCCTCCATAGTC
>NW_015175580.1:0-9798 GCF_001447785.1 Gekko japonicus | reverse complement strand
AGGGCAGGGAGGCCGAGGCCTTCCACTGATAAGAGCATCAGAAGAGCCCTGCAAGGCCAGACAAGGGAGGGTCTCTCCAGTCCAGCCTCCCGTCTCACACAGGGGCCAGCCAGTTCCTCTGGAGGGCCAGCAACAGGGCAGGGAGGCCGAGGCCTTCCACTGATAAGAACCTCAGAAGAGCCCTGCTGGGCCAGACCAGGGAGGGTCCCTCTAGTCCAGCATCCGGTCTCAAACAGCAGTCAACCTGTTGCCTGGAGGGTATTGAGGCCGAGGCCTTCTCCACCTGTTGCCTCACATCTCTTGGAGGTATTCTGAGGTTTCTTGATTCTGAGTGTGGAAGTTCCCCTGACTCACCACAGCTGGTAGTCATTGATTGACCTCTTTTCCTTGAATCTGTTTGGTCTCAAACAGCAGTCAACCTGTTGCCTGGAGGGTATTGAGGCCGAGGCCTTCTCCACCTGTTGCCTCACATCTCTTGGAGGTATTCTGAGGTTTCTTGATTCTGAGTGTGGAAGTTCCCCTGACTCACCACAGCTGGTAGTCATTGATTGACCTCTTTTCCTTGAATCTGTTTAATCCTGTGTTAAAGCCAGCCAGGATATTGAAGGATATGTTGAAATACTCCTAACAGGCTTAGCCAGGGAACGGTGTGCCGACGCAGATCTCCCCCACCATCCATTCAACTCCCACAGATAATACTTTGAAAAGTGCATTCTCAAAATTGGAGAGCATGCCAAAAAGCTGCAAAAAGCTTTGTGTGGGATTCACAGTTTCGGGGAGGTGGAGAAGGAATGTAGGCTGAGGGAGATAACCGAGCACTGCTGGAAACAGAATTTGGTTTGACTAGAAATATCGGGATGTGGTCAATAGGACCGGACCCGATGAAAAGACAGCATTAGAAGTCGGCTTGAGGTGTTCCTACATGAGCCATTTTGTTGTAGTGGTTAAGAGCGCAGATTCTAATCTGGGAGAAGCGGGTTTGATTCTGCACTCCTCCACATGCAGCTGCTGGGTGACCTTGGGCAAGCCACAGTTCTCTCAGAGCTGTCCTCTGAAGAGCAGTTCTTGGAAGAGCTCTCACAGCCCCACCTACGTCGCCAGGTGTCTGTTGTGGGGAGGGGAAGGGAAGGAGATTTTAAGTTGCTCTGAGGCTCCGAGTGAAGGGCGGGGTATAAATCCAATCTCTTCTTCTTCTTCAGCCATGTCTGTATGGAATTCCTCATGGAGTGTGGCAATTAATTAATTAATTAATTAATTAATTAATTAATTAATTAATTAATTAATTAATTAATTAATTAATTAATTAATTAATTAATTAATTAATAGCTCATTGAATGACATTGTTTGTAGTATAGCCAGGAGATCCTAAGATTGTCTGGCAGCCTTAAATTCTAGGTCTTTTAGTGGTGAGCTAGATTTATTTTGGGGCTCTGAAAGAACTGTGACTGACCCAAAGTCACCCAGCTGGCTTCATGTGGAGGAGTGCAGAATCAAACCCACAGCCCAGGGCCGCTTTTCTCTCACCCCATGGCTTGCAGCTACAATCTTTTGCTCTGATCCCATCGTGAGCAACCTCTTTCATAGCTAACCTCTCCCTCTCGTGGCCACCTTTAAAAATAATATATATTTTTTAAGTCTTTTAAAAGTCCAGGTATATAATGTCTACATGGTCAGCATTGTCTACGTGCTTGCTCACTTTCTCAAAGAAGTCCAAAAAGCTGGTGTGCAGGACTTCCCCTTGCAGAAGCCATGCTGATTTCCCCTCAGCAGGCTCTGTCCCTCTATGTGCCTCAAGGTAAAGGTTCCCTTGCTTGAAAGCCAGTCAAATCCAACTCTAGGGGGCGGTTCTCATCTCCGTTTCCAAGCCGAAGAGCCAGTGCTGTCCGAAGACGTTTCCGTGGTCATGTGGTTGGCTGAGGCGCACGGAACGCTGTTACCTTCCCACCGAAGCGGTACCTGTTAATTTACTTGCCATTTCTTGCTTTTGAACTGCTAGGTTGGCAGGAGCTGGAGCCAGAGTCGCAGCCAAGTTACAGTGGTGAGTTCCTGGAGTTAACTCCTCTTAAAAGCTTTGCAAAGGCCTGATTTGGGCAAGAATACTGTGGGGGAGTGGGAGGCAAGGCCCCCCCTCCTCCCTACACCATGGTCCTGATCCAAATTGGGCTCCCACGGTCCTCCTAAATGGAGTTAAACCCAGGAGCTCGCAGCTGCGATTTGGCCGTGGGTCCCTGCGGGTGACTCGTGTACGCCGCCATGTGTCGTTTGGCCCCACATCATCCTGTGTGAAGTGCAGGTCTCTCCTCTGCTTCCAACTCTCCCTGTTTTGGTTCCAGTCCTGGTTTTTCTCTCGGCGCGCCTCGTTCTGCTCTTACATTTCTCGCCATCCTTGCCGGCTTCGGCTGTGTAGGTGTCGCAGCTGTCTGCAGAGGAGTTTGATGCTTCCCAGTCTCTTTCCTTGACACGTTGCAATTGACTTCTGCTTCTCCTCCGCACGTAGCCCTTCATCAAGTAATTACTCCGTGGGGGGCAGCCGCGGGTGTGTGGGCATCGCGGATGTGCCCCTGTTGGACCGTTTTGCCACTGTACATCCATCGCTTTTACACATGCTTTCTGGTATGATTTTCTACCGGGCCCCTGGCACGGCACATGATCTTTGGAACCGAATTCCTACAAAGAGGCGAGCGACTCAGTCTTCTGGGTTCCCAGCACAGGTGGCTTCCCGGATCTTTAGGAGCATAAACGTTTGAGTTGTAGCTTCTGTCTCAGGCTGGAATTGCTCTCTTTATTGCACCGGCGTCTGCCTCTGCGCTTTGACCTACTTCTGTGCAGTCAGCCAACAGCCATAAAGAGGAAGGAAGGAGGCAGAAAGAAAACAAAACAAAAGAGATGGAAACAAACCCGGGCAGTATACGGCCTTCTCCCGAGTCAGACTTTCGGTCTATCACTGTCATTCCTGTCTGCTCTGACTGGTGGGGTTGTAATAGACTCCTAGGTTATAGGTAGATGTCTTGCACATCATGCATTACTTGATCCTTTTAATGGGAGACTCCAGGGATTGAGCCTGGGACCTTCTGCCTGCCAAGCAGAGGCTCTGCCACTGAGCCAGGGTCTCAGGTCAAGGTCTTTCCCATCACCTCCTGCCTGGTCCTTTTAACTGGAGATGCCAGGGATTGAGCCTGGGACCTTCTGCCTGCCAAGCAGAGGCTTGCCACTGAGCCAGGGTCTCAGGTCAAGGTCTTTCCCATCACCTCCTGCCTGGTCCTTTTAACTGGAGATGCCAGGGATTGAGCCTGGGACCTTCTGCATGCCAAGCAGAGGCTCTGCCACTGAGCCAGGGTCTCAGGTCAAGGTCTTTCTCGTCACCTCCTGCCGTGCCCTTTTGACTGGAGATGCCGGGAATTGAACCTGGGACCTTCTGCATGCCAAGCAGAGGCTCTGCCACTCAGGTCAAGGTCTTTTCCATCACCTCCTGCCTGGTCCTTTCAACTGGAGATGCCGGGGATTGAACCTGGGACCTTCTGCATGCGAAGCAGATGCTCAGCGGCTGAGCCATGGCCCCTCCTCAAATGCCTTATGCTGAATCAGACCCTCGGTCCATCGTGGTCAGTATTGTCTACTCAGACTGGCAGTAGCTCTCCAGGGACTCAGGCGGAGGTCTTTCATATAAGAACATAAGAACATAAGAGACGCCAATGTTGGATCAGGCCAGTGGCCCATCCAGTCTAACACTCTTTGTCACACAGTGGCCAGAAATACCAGTGCCATCAGGAGGTCCACCAGTGGGGCCAGGACATTAGAAGCCCTCCCACTGTTGCCCCCCCCTCCCAAGCACCAAGATCGCAATCGCAAACCACCTGTGAACGTCCCTTGCCTTGACCTAGATGGCTCAGGCTAGCCTCAGCTTGTCAGATCTCAGAAGCTATGCAGGGTCGGCCCTGGTGCCTACTTGAATGGGAGATCACCAAGGAAGTCCGTGGTTGCAAGCTATGCAGGGTCGGCCCTGGTGCCTACTTGAATGGGAGATCACCAAGGAAGTCCCTGGTTGCTATGCAGAGGCAGGCAATCACAAACCACCTCTGAACGTCCCTTGCCTTGACCTAGATGGCCCAGGCTAGCCTCATCTTGTCAGATTTCAGAAGCTAAGCGTGACTCTCTAACATCGATACCGGGTAAATTGGTGGAAACCATTATTAAGGAAAGAATTAGTAGGCACATAGATGAACAAAACCTATTGAGGCAGACTCAGCATGGGTTCTGTAAGGAAAGATCTTGTCTCAATAACCTGTTAGTTGGGAGTTAAGTGGCTAAATTTGCAGATGATACAAAGTTGTTCAGGGTGGTGAAAACCAGTGAGGATTGTGATTTGCCATGTTGACGCCCACTTGCCCATCTTTGACAGATCCCTTTGGAGTGCCTCACAATCCTCACTGGTTTTCACCACCCTGAACAACTTCGTATCATCCGCAAATTTAGCCACTTCACTGCTTACTCCCAACAAATCATGAATGAACAAGTTAAAAAGCAGTGGACCAAGTACTGATCCCTGCGGTACCCCACTGCTTACCCCCCTCCACTGAGAGAACTGCCCATTTATACTCACTCTCTGTTTTCTATTAATTAGCCAGTTTTTGATCCATAAAAGAACTTGTCCTTTTATCCCATGATTTTTGAGCTTACTTAGGAGCCTTTGATGAGGAACTTTAGGGCCAAAAGGAAACTTAACACTGGGAGTTTGTTATCGCCCACCAGATCAAAAGATAGAGGAGGATTATAAAATGATGAATGCCTTAAAGATAGCAACTAGACAAAAACACTGTGTAATAATAGGTGATTTTAACTACCCACACATTGATTGGGTCAATATGTGTTCTAGTCGGGAAAAAGAGATTGAGTTTCTAGACACTCTAAATGACTGTGCTATGGAGCAGATGGTCACGGAACCTACCAGGGGAGAGGCGATCCTTGATTTGGTCCTAAGTAACACTCAAGACCTGGTGAGAGATGTAAAAGTGATTGCACCGCTTGGAAACAGTGATCATAATGTTGTTGAGTTCATCATTTGTACAAATAGAGAATTGGCCAAAAAGACTCACACAACCATTTTTAACTTTAAAAGGGGTAATTTCTCTGATATGAGGGGACACGTGGGGAGGAAACTGAAAGGAAAAGTAGAAAGGGTCAAAACAATTGGGGAAGCTTGGGATCTATTTAAAACTACGATCCTAGAAGCTCAAAAAATATATATTCCGCAGGTTAGGAAAGGCACAAACAGGTATAGGAAAAAGCCTGCATGGTTAACAAACAGAGTAATGGAGGCTGTAAAAAGTAAAAAGAATTCCTTTAAGCAGTGGAAAGCTAGTCACAGTGAGGCTGATAAAACGGAACACAGGCTATGGCAAATAAAATGCAAGTCTGAGGTCAGGCAGGCAAAAAGGGAATATGAGGAGCATATAGCAAAAAACGTAAAAACCAACAATAAAACTTTCTTCAAATACATTAGAAACAGGAAACCAGCCAGGGAGGCAGTGGGGCCCTTGGACGACCAAGGGGTAAAAGGAGTATTGAAGGATGATAGGGAAATGGCTGAGAAGCTAAATGCATTTTTTGCCTCCGTCTTCACTGTGGAAGATGAGAAGTGCTTGCCCACTCCAGAACCACTGATTTCAGGAGGGGTGTTGGAAGACCTGAGTCAGATTGAGGTGATGAGAGAGGAGGTCCTAAAACTGATAGACAACTTAAAAACTGAAAAATCACCAGGCCCAGATGGCATACATCCGAGAGTTCTGAAAGAACTCAAATGTGAACTTGTAGATCTCCTGACAAAGATATGTAATCTTTCCTTAAAATCTGCCTCCATTCCTGAGGATTGGAAGGTAGCTAATGTCACTCCCATCTTTAAAAAGGGTTCCAGAGGAGATCCGGGAAATTACAGGCCAGTCAGTCTGACGTCGATACCGGGTAAATTGGTGGAAACCATTATTAAGGAAAGAATTAGTAGGCACATAGATGAACAAAACCTATTGAGGCAGACTCAGCACGGTTTCTGTAAGGGAAGATCTTGTCTCACTAACCTGTTAGTGTTCTTTGAGGGGGTGAACAAACATGTGGACAAGGGGGATCCAATAGATATTATTTACCTTGACTTCCAGAAAGCTTTTGATAAAGTTCCTCATCAAAGGCTCCTAAGTAAGCTCAAAAATCATGGGATAGAAGGACAAGTCCTTTTATGGATCAAAAACTGGCTAGTTCATAGAAAACAGAGAGTGAGTGTAGGTGGGCAATTTTCTCAGTGGAGGGTGGTAAGCAGTGGGGTACCGCAGGGATCAGTACTTGGTCCACTGCTTTTTAACTTGTTCATTAATGATTTGGAGATGGGAGTAAGCAGTGAAGTGGCTAAATTTGCGGATGATACAAAGTTGTTCAGGGTGGTGAAAACCAGTGAGGATTGTGAGGCACTCCAAGGGGATCTGTCAAGGATGGGCGAGTGGGCGTCAACATGGCAAATGGGGTTCAATGTGGCCAAGTGCAAGGTGATGCACATTGGAGCCAAAAATCCTAACTATAAATACACGTTGATGGGGTCTGAACTGGCAGAGACTGATCAAGAGAGAGATCTTGGAGTTGTAGTGGATAACTCACTGAAAATGTCGAGACAGTGTGTGACTGCAATAAAGAAGGCCAATGCTATGCTGGGGATTATTAGGAAGGGTATTGAAAACAGATCAGCCAATATAATAATGCCCCTATATAAATCAATGGTGAGACCTCATTTGGAATACTGTGTGCAGTTCTGGGCACCACACCTTAAAAAGGATATTATAGCTTTGGAAAAAGTGCAGAAAAGGGCAACTCGAATGATAAAGGGGTTGGAACACTTTCCCTATGAGGAACGGTTAAGGCGCTTAGGGCTCTTTAGCTTGGAGAAACGACGACTGAGGGGTGACATGATTGAGGTTTATAAGATTATGCATGGGAAAGAGCAGGTAGAGAAAGAGGTACTTTTCTCCCTTTCTCACAATACAAGAACTCGTGGGCACTCCATGAAACTGCAGAGCGGTCGGGTTAGAACGGATAAAAGGAAGTACTTCTTCACCCAAAGAGTGATTAACACATGGAATTCACTGCCACAGGAGGTGGCGGCGGCTACAAGCATGGACGGCTTCAAAAGGGAATTAGATAAGCATATGGAGCAGAGGTCCATCAGTGGCTATTAGCCACAAGGTATAGGTAGGGGCTCTGGGGCAAGGGATGTTCTGTCTTCTTGGTGCTTAGGGGGGGTCAACAGTGGGAGGGCTTCTAGTGTCCTGGCCCCACTGCTGGACCTCCTGAGGGCACCTGGTGTTTCTGGCCACTGTGTGACACAGAGTGTTGGACTGGATGGGCCTTTGGCCTGATCCAACATTGGCGTCTCTTATGTTCTTATGCCTGCCTCTGCAGACCAACCCTGGACTTCCTTAGTGGTCTCCCATCCAAGTCCTATCCAGGGCCGACCCTGCTTAGCTTCCGAGATCTGACGAGATCGGGCTAGCCTGGGCCATCCAGGTCAAGGCAAGAGACGTTCAGAGGTGGTTTGCGATTGCCTACCTCTGCACAGTGACCCTGGGACTTCCTTGGTGGTCTCCCATCACAGTACTAACCAGGACAGACCCTGCTTAGCTTCTGAGATCATATGAGCCTCTGCTATCCAGTTCAGGGCTACCGTCTTTCACATTCTGATTTTTTGGGGGTTTGTTTTTATCCCAGAAAATTGGCAAATCCTGACAGCCTTTCTTTAAAGTATGTTAACGCTTCGACCTGCCCTGAATACAATCTAAAGGCACTCCGACCTGCCCTGAATATAATTTAAAGGCATCACAACACAACGCTAAGCTGATTAGCAGGCAGACGAGCACTCCACCTTCTGGCCTCTTCAAGATATATGCCAGAGTTGTTCAGGAGGTTCTTTAGCAGAGCTGTATATCTCCTCCACCAGTTGGTCTGAGTACCTGCGTGATCCGTGCCCGAAGCTGTCATGCAGTAAACGTGCAGACGGGAAAAGTCCCGCTTTGCATGCAGAAGGTCCCAAATGCAAATCCTGAGATCTCCAGGGGCTGCAGCCCGAACCTTTGAGTTGTCACTTGTCCGGAGTCATCTTTATTGCGCTAGCTGTGGGATAAATTGTCTGACTCCGGATCAGGTTCGTGTCCTCCTAGGAGGAGGCTGGTTAGTGGCAGGGCAAGTTGCTCAGCTCGGCATTTAGTGGGATGAGCAGAACTTTGAACCTGGGTTTCCTTTTAGCCAGATCAGGTTCAAGGTTTTGGTTCTGACCCTTAATGCGCTCAGCGGTCAGAGACCTAAATACCTTGGAGACCGCCTCTCCCAATATGCCCCTGGAAGAGTGTTACACTCAGGAAATAAGAACATCCTGGTGGTGCCCGGCCCCAGAGAAGTCCGGCTATCCTCGACCAGGGACAGTTTGGTGTAGTGGTTAAGTGCGTGGACTCTAATCTGGGAGAACCGGGTTTGATTCCCCACTCCTCCACTTGCACCTGGCTGGATGACCTTGGGCAAGCCATACTTTTGATAAGAGCTGTTCTTGAAAAAGAGCAGTTTCTGTCAGAGCTCTCTCAGCCCCACCTACCTCACACAGGGTGTCTGTTGTGGGGAGGGGAAGGGAAAAGGAGTTTTTAAGCCGCTCTGAGACTCCGAGTGAAGGGCGGGGTATAAATCCAATACCTTCCTCCTCCACCTCTTCTTCCAGGTGCCGGGAAAGGCGGGGGGCTCTGTAGGCCTTTCCCGGGCTGTCCGCCGAGGCAGGCAGGCCAGGGAAGGCGGAAAGCGGGGCTCTGTAGGCCTTTCCCAGGCTCTGTGCCTTGGTGCTGGCTGGGGAAGGCGGGCCAGGGGAGGGCTCTGCAACTTACCTGGCTGCTTCTTGCTCCTCATGGCCCGGAGCTGCTGGGAGCAGGGGGTGGGGCTTGTTGCATGTGCCCACCCCTCGGGCTCTTTACTGCCAGAGCGCCACTCCTGTGCGCTCCGGCAGGAAATGACCCCTGAACAACAATTGATTCAGTATAAGGCGTTGGAGAAAGGCCATGGCTTAGTGGCAGAGCCTCTGCTTGTGTTGGAGTTTCTTTATGAAAATTGTGTTTCAGCAGAGAATATAACAGCTTAGCAATGCCAGAGTTCAATAATCAGACGCAGAGTCCATTATGTGTTTAAAATATAAAAGATTTACTACAATTCTACCATAGGGAAGGGTAACTAGAAGAAAATAACAACACAGCTATCTCAGCTACATCCTCTCTCTACAAAGTACAAGACTAGAAGAACCAATGGCCACTCTCACATGCTTCTTCTCCAAACAGAACAAAGAGGGGAAGAGGGGCCATAAAATGCAAAGACACTAACACTTTGCTCCCAACCAAACTCTCAGAACAGGGATGCTTTTCGCGGGCTTGCAGGTCTAAGCTAACATTGGCTAACACAAAGGCAGGTGATTTCCTGTGACAACAAAACAGACATTTAACCCCATACACACATACTGAGTGTTTTCAACATGCAATACCCAACAGCTTGGCGTGCAGAAGGTCCCAGGTTCAATAACCAGAATTTCCAGTTGAAAGGACCAGGCAGGAGGTGATGAGAAAGACCTCTGCCTGAGACGCTCTCTCTGCCCGGACATTCCGCAGCCCTAATGGCCGGCAGCCGGTGAACTCGAAAGGAAGCTTTTGCAGGAGGAGGAGAGCCAGAGGCCGCCAAGCTGGAGGGGGGCATGAAGAAGAGCCGTAGCGTCCTGACCGTGGCTGAGGATGAGGTGAG
>NW_015175579.1:17687-22941 GCF_001447785.1 Gekko japonicus | reverse complement strand
CAAATAGAGTTCTGAGTTTATGTGGGTGGAAACCCAGGAGAGAGCCTTCTGAGTCATGGCACCACAAGTCAGGCACTCTGTTCCCCTGATCTCTGTCATCCGTCCCCTTTTGCTGCCCTCTTCTGAAGAATCACTAGATTTATATGCCGCCCTTCACTCGGAGTCTCAGAGCGGCTTACAATCTCCTTTCCCTTCCTCTCCCCACAACAGACACCCTGTGAGGTAGGTGGGGCTGAGAGAGCTCTTTTGAGAACTGCTCCTGAGAGAACAGCTCTGAGAGAACTGTGACTGACCCAAGGTCACCCAGCTGGCTTCATGTGGAGGAGTGGGGAATCAAACCTGGTTCACCAGATTAGAGTCCGCCACTCTTAACCACTACACCAAACTGGCTCTCTGACAGTGGGTGAAGACTTTGTTGCTTCTTCTGGCATTCCCTCAGTCATCCCTCCTTCCTGCCCTATGTTTTAATCATTGTTTTGATGGTTTGATAAATGTATTTTAGCTCTGCTTTTAAATGTTTTAATGATCTGATCATGTTTGGTTTGGATGGTGTTTAAGACTTTTTTTTAATTATATACATTTTTAATCTGTCAGCTGCCTGGGTGGCCCTAATGAGGGCAGAAAGGCAGGGCCCAGATTTTGTAAATAAATACATAAATAGAAGTCTTTGCCAGCTCCAAAGGTTCACCCTAGCCACTCATTCCCATGGCACACAGGCTGGGAGAGTGGGCAGAAGGAAGAGCAAAGTGTAAGTAGCCATGAAAGAGAGAAGGCTGAAACGTGGAAACTTTTCTGCAGAGGAATAATTCCGAGGGTAGCCATGTGGCTCTGCAGTAGAACAGTTAGATCTGGGTCCAGTAGCACTAGGGTAGCCAGCTCTGGGTTGGGAAATACCTGGGGATTTTGAGGGCGGAGGGCAGGATTTGGGGAGAGTAGGGACCTCTTCAGGGTATTATACCATAGAGTCCTCTCTCCAAAGCAGCCATTGTCTCCAGGAGAACTGATCTTGGTCATCTGGAGATTAACTTTAATAGCTGGAGATCTCCAGGTGCCGCCTGAAATTTGGCAGCCCTAAGAAGCACTTTAGAGACCAACAAGATTTTCAGAGTATAAGCTTTCTTAGAGGCAAAACTCCCTTTGTCAGAGTAAGTCTCTCTCTGTGTTCTTGGTGGAACCTTCTCCTGAAGAGGTGAGAAGGAGAGTCATGCCATGAAATACTCTGCAGAACTCACTCTTAAACCAAGACCAGCCCCATTCTCCCAGTCTGGCCACAACATAGCATCTCTATTCAGGATCAGACATGAGGAAACGAATTTGAAAGTATACGCAATGCCTTTTTGAATAGAATGCCCCCAACCTTTCTTTTGTGAAAACTACAAAACTACAAAGGGTCTTTGCTATAGGATGCACTCAGACCCCAGTGATATGGCAGCTTCCTTTGTCTTCTCACAGGGGACAATGGAAATAATGAAACCATCTGGCAATTACTTGCTACAGTTCAGTGAGGCTCATTCTTGGCTCAGGAACCACCTGTGGGTTTTCCAAGCAATTCCCCCCAATGTAGCACCTGCCCCACCATGTCTCAGGAAAGTGGGTGATGCCCTTGCTCGGGGTTTGTGGCTGATTGTTGGTCCCCACCTTGAAACAGCCACCACTGGAGGAATGGATAGACTGGGAACCTCCATGAGGTGTAGGCTTCATGCCAGGGATAAGAAGAGCCCTGCTGGATCAGACCAGTGGTCCATCTAGTCCAGCATCCTGTCTCACACAGTGGACAACCAATTCCTCTGGAGGGCCAACAAACAGAGCATAGAGGCCGAGGCCTTCCCCTGATGTTGCCTTCTGGAATTCAGAGGTTTAGTGCCTCTGAAAGTAGAGGGAGGTTCCCTTCAGTCACCATGGCTAGTAGCCACTGATAGCCCTACCCTCCATGAATCTGTTTAATCCTCTTTTAATATTGTGTAAGAACATTAGGGGGCCACGGTAGCTCAGTGGTTAAGATGCTGAGCTGTAGAATGGAAGATCTGTAGTTCAGCAGTTCGAGACCCGAGTGCCACGTGACAGAGTGAGCTCCCAGCTCCTGCCAACCTAGCAGTTCAAAAGCAAGAAATTGCAAGTACATAAATAGGTACCACTTCTGTGGGAAGGTAACAGCATTCCATGTGCCTCAGTGTTTAGTCATGCTAGCCACATGACCACAGAAACATCTTCAGACAGCGCTGGTTCTTTGACTTGGAAATGGAGATGAGCACCACTCCCTAGAGTCGGATTTGGCTAGCTTCCGAGCAAGGGAAACCTTTACCTTTAAGAACATTAGGGATGGAAGTAAATGGCTGACAGTTATTTTGAGCGTGGCTTTCAAGAGCTGTGAAGTGGGTACCATTAGTTACTTAACCAATATTTCCCCCACAGCTAGAACTGCCAGCTGCCTGGAGGAAAAAAGAATGCCCTGCCCCTTTAATAGAGGCTTAATGGGATGTTATTTGCCAGGTGATGTTGTTGACCTTCATTCCACAAAAAGCTTCAGCTTGCCCATTTCCACACATTAAGCCTCTATTAAAGAAACAGGATGTGTTCCTCCAGGCTTGTTGGCAACATAAATAGGTACCACTTCTGTGGGAAGGTAACAGCGTTCCGTGTGCCTCAGTGTCTACGGCTCACTTAAGTACCAGCAATACATTTTACCTTGAGCATTTAAGGGCCAAATGATATGGTACATTGTTGCATATAGTTGTCCCCCCCCCCCCCTGCCCGTTTCTTCCATTCCTTTTTTTTTTAGTTGTGGCACTGGCAAATTACAGCAGAAGACTCGCATACCTCTCTATGTGCGATGCTTCTTAACCCTGTATCTTCTGAGACTTTTTATGCTGAAAAAAAGGGCGAGGAGGTCCTCAATACAGGCAGTGCAAGAGCAAGACAAAAGGACAAACTGAAGACAAGTGAAATGAAAACTCTGTAGGGCGAATGCCTCATACAGACAGATATTGAAACATATGCCAAATCTGTTAAGCGAATGTTTAAATACATTAAAAAAAATAACAAGGCACCAGACTGAATATGTTTTTTTTTCCCCAGATTAGTTCAAATGAAAATTTGCAGAAGAAGTGGGAAACAAATGTCCTAAATAAATAAACCTGACAAATCAAGCCAGGGTATTCCAAGAAATAATAAAGTGAAAACATAACCTCCCAGTCAGGGTTCATTATATTTATCTACCTATATGGAATATATTTATCCTGCCTGTTATGTCTGAATGTAATAAAGACATGAGTGAGCTTATGCACAGTCTATATTAAAAGAGCATTGCAAGGATTGACCTAATGGGCCAATCAGAGAAGCCTTTGCCTTCGGCGGGAACCACTCACATTGGTTCCAAGCTCCATGTTCCTATTGGTTGTTTTGTTATCTGTTTGTTGGGTGTGTTTTTGCCTGTTCAAATCGTATATAAGTCAGCCTTGTTCTATGAAGTTTGTCTTGTGTGTGTTATGAGCTGAATAAAATGAAATCACTTGTTCAGGAAGCTGCCTCGATCTCAGTTCATAATACTGCCCTTCTACCAATGCAGTTGCCTGCTCTGGGTTGGGAAATACCTGGAAATGTTGGTGGTGGAGCTGCAGGAGGGTGGGTTTTCAGGAAGGGAGGGGCTTCAGTGGGGTATAATGCCACAGAGTAATGGTTGCCAGGTCAACTTACTTGCCCAGCAGGGGTCTCTTGATGTCCATCCGGGAGACCAGAAGTGATGTTGGGCATTTTCAGGCCTACTTCTGGTCAGGGTAACACTCTGGTTTTTGGGCAAAACTCTATGATAAATTCAGCTTCAAGCCATAGAGTTTTGCCCAAAAACTAGAGCATCACCCCCAACCAGAAGTAGGCCTGAAACCGGAAGTAGGCCCAAAAAGGTCAGTTGGGGGCAGAATTACCCCCTGCCAGCCAACCAGCTGGCCATAAGCAAGAGATTGTGAAAGCAGGAGTTCCCCCACTCCCACCAGGGGGCTAGCAAACCTACATAGACTCTACCTTACACAGCAGCCATTTTCTCCAGGGGAACTGATCTCTGAAGTCTGGAGATCAGTTGTAATTCCGGTACATCTCCAACCACCACTTGGAGATTGGCACCTCGAAGTGGCCTGCTGACCTGACCTCAGTCATCCAGCTATCACCTGCCAGGCACTTGACAGTCCCAAGCAAACAATGAAATCATGGAGTTTTGGCTTGTCAACTAGTCCACTCTTGATACAACATTAAGAGTGAGGTGGAACCTTGGGAACTCTCGTATTTCTAGTTTTGGGCCCAGCCCTGTAAGCTAGTCCAACAAAGGATGAGACCAATAAAGGATGAGACCAACTGGATGGAATGTCTTCTCTTCTGCTGACCAGGGAAGGATCACACCTGAGTGCCTCTGCAGCTAATTTTAAAGGCATTCTCCATCCACAATCCTGGGAGGAGGAGGAGCGAGTGATCTCTCACAGAGAATTTGCGGTACTCTCACGTACTTCAGAGTTCGTGGGGGAAGCATCATGACATTTAAACAGGTATAAAAGTGATTTATGTTCCTAATGCAGATGTACTCTGTTTCCGAAATTTAAGATTTTATCTTCCAGCATGTATAAAATGTAATTTTGGATCTTTCATTGTGCTATTTATGACTATACTTGCCTCATAATTTTTATAACATTTAGAAAAAAGTAATTTTTAATGTCTTTAGAAATATTAGCTTAATTATATCCAACAAAGAAAGAGGAAGTTTCACGTCTTCAGAAAACGCTGTTCCCCTTTTTGCTGACTGTTCTTGAGCCTAGCTATATCCCAGGAGTATAAACTCTCTTTGTCAAACGTACCTATGGGCCAAATGGGAACATCAGGTTGCTAGCTTTTAAACTGGTCCCTCTTGCTCTCTCTTTAATATCAGTTTGATCTGCAAGCACTGATCAGATGGTATTTTAGCTGCTTGCTATGAAATGCTTCAACTGCCCATTTCCGCACATTATGCCAGTTTTAAGGGAACAGGGCATTTTCCTCCAGGCCTGTTGGTAACTCTAGGAACAGTACAGGAAAGTGAAAAGTAACTGTAAACCAACCTCCTATACAGCCATCAGTCCATAAACCTGGGACAAGCAAATCGGTTTTTCACACATTAGAAATCATTTATTTGTACTGAAAGCTGGAGAAGGGCTAAACGTGCTTTTAAATGGTACGTGCACATTTGTCCCTTGTTTTCAGTAAGGATGCTGAGAACTTTGTGTGGCGAACATGT
>NW_015175579.1:0-17666 GCF_001447785.1 Gekko japonicus | reverse complement strand
CAGCAGAGACATGTACCTTTTGACAGCCCCAATCACTCATGAGCCAAAGCACAGATCGCCTGACTTTACAACTGTCTGAGTCAAGCAGTATGCTGAACAACTTCATAGCAGGAGATTAGCTGTGGTGTTAGCCCAGCCACCTTATATTGGGCTATTTCTGGACTGTGTTATATTAATACAACTTGATGAAGAGGGCTAATAAAGAGACTGTGTAATAAAAGGTCACATTGAGGGCGCCCAGTGAGGAAAAGATGCCAGCTGAAGATAATGATCTGCTGACCCATATCGCTCCAGAGGTGCTCCCCGTGTCTCTCGCTTATCATGTGTGCGCAAACACAGGTTTTACAGCAAACACAGGAAAACTCATTAAGTAGCCCAGACTCCCGGTCTCCATATGAGAGGGTCATCCCGAACCCCCTCCCTCTGCCAGACTGCAGGGTCTTTCATTCCACACAGAAGATCCTCTCAGCCACCGATGAGTCAGCCTCATTGTCTCCGGACTCACATCTTCCCCCTCCCATGTACCAACGGTCAAGGTAGCCAATAGAATTGAAATTCACCCCGCTAGCCAATCCCAGACCACAGGGAAGGGCCACCAGGTGTAAGCCACCTGAGCCCTCCCTCTTGCTCGCCCCAGCAGCTTTAAAACTTAGAGCACAAGGCGACCTAGAGAACCTTCTCCTACCATTACCTACGCCCTCTGCCTGTCTGCTGTTTCCCCTTACGCCCAGCTCGCTGTACCCAAACCCTTACCTCGCTTTACACTCTAGTCTGCAGCTAGAGTGCTACACGTGTTTTCAGCCGGCCTGATTACATGCGCCTTCCCCATTTATATTTTCCTCCCCACCCTAATACCTCCCACTGGAAGATTTAGGAGCTGCGCATCGCCTGAGGTAAATATCGCCCACCAACGATACCCTGCTAATGCGACCGTCCTATCCCAAATCTCTCTGTTTTTACTTAGTTCTTGTGTGTGTGTGTGTAATTGCGTGCCTTGAGTGATACTTAGTAAACTAAAGAGAATTTTATTTCTGTCTCTGTCTCTTCATTGGGAACGTATTGGGGCAGCCCATCCTCCGTATACCATTGACCTGAATCCCGATTATAATAAACTGTTCCAATTGTCTCTCCTAAAGAGTAATTCAGCTAACAGTGGTGGTATAGTTTCATTTCCTTCTGCCTTGTAGGTGTTTTGCACCTGTGCAGTAAGGTGAAATAGATTTCCCCCAGGGTCACGGATGGTCAGGTTCTGTAAATAAATAAAGGTTGGGAAATTATGACTCTCATAAGACTGTGCAAAAATGAACATACACCCAGCCAGAGTGAAAGACGGGGGAGGGGGTGACTTGGGGGGACAGTGGTCAGTGACTACATGAACTCTTAACTTCCATGAAGGCTCATACCCTGAATAAACATTTGTTGGACTTACAGATGCGACTGGATTCTAAATTTGTTGTACTGCTTCAGACCAACACAGCTGACCACCTGGAACTATCTGCATGATGTCACTTCCAGGAAAACCTGAAAGGGAAGTCATGCCTCTCTAGCAATTGCTAGACATTCTATGGTTTTACCATAGAGTTTCTAGTGATTCTTAGAGTGGTGTGAGATTCCTTATGGGTTTCCCCAGAAGTGACGTCACACTGTCACCAACTGGCAATTTTCTTTCAGCAGACTACTGGAGTGCTAGTGGACACATGGCAACCCTAACCCAAATGAATGAGCTGCCATAATCACTGATCAGATAGACACAAACACAAAATGGTAAGACTTCTTTTAAAAACTTGCTCGAACCCCTCACCAGGAACCCAAACTATCCACAGAATAACTGACTCCCTGCTTGTGATGGGCATGCAGGACATGAACCAAACTGGCAGGTGCTCAAAGATCCCTCTTTTTTAGCATTCAATACTGACTAGAGTTGCCAGACCCCCTGGTGGAGGCAGGGGTCCCCCGTTGCCAGGCCCCACCTCCCCACTGCTGATCAGCTGGCCAGTGGGCGGGGAACTTACCCCCCAAAAGAGGGAAAATCCTCCCACATGCAGCGACATGTCTATGTGACTGCCCACATGACATAGTAGTGACACTATCACTTCCAGGATGTCGGGGGTGTTGGATTCTCTGGACTTGGTATGGCCAGGGAACCACAGTGACACTATCACTTCCAGGATGTCGGGGGGTGTTGGATTCTCTAGACTTGGTACGGCCAGGGAACCACAGAATGTAGTAGAGTGCTCAAGGGCTTTAATGCAGCAGAGTTGGGGCTAGGTGTGGCAACAGAATCACAAAGTCACACAGAGTCAGCAGTCAGTTCTAAAGCTAATAAGCAACTTTTATTTTATTTTTTATTAAACTCTCCTAAAAAAGAGAGAATTTTATTGCTTTACATTTAAAGAAAGGGGGAAGGGTATATAGAGGGATTAAGAAAAGGTCGAGTGATGAATATATTAGTATGTTAGTCTTTTAACCGTAAACACAGTCCATTTCTTCACCGTGAGCCATCGATCTTCTTGCTTCTTCATCTGTCAAAGATAAAAATTAGTTAATTTAGTAAAGTCCTTTTAGGTTAGTACTTATATGTCCATGCAGCACAGTCAAAAATTCTTCAGATGTTGGGGCGTTTGCCTTTCTTGTCTCTTAGGTTATAGGAAGCACCTCCCACCACTCCTTTCTCCTCCAGTTCCTCATCTCCTCCCTCCGGACTGCTGTCCTCGTCGCTGCTAATAATTTTCCATTTGGCGAGTTCTGCTTCTTCCTCTAAGCTGGCGTGTCTCTTTAAAAACTCTTGTGCTTTGAAAATGGAGTCAATCTTCTCCCTTTTGTCTTTACATTTAAAGACCAGCCCTTCTGGAAACAACCACCTGTAGTTAATTTGACGGTTTTGCAAGAATATAGTCAGTCCTTTATATGCCTTCCGCTTCTGCCGTATTTCAAATGGCACATCTTTTAAAATCCTTATAGATTGCTTTCCAATTTTTAAGGGTGTTAATAAGCAACTTTTATTAAAGGAAATACATGTTTGAGAGTGCAGGTGAGAGATTATAGATTACCTATTGTAACTAACTAGACGGTGTTGGATGCTGGCCACATGTCCAGCCTCCATGTTGCAAGATGGAGATCATGCACCTTCTTTTTGTGCATGGGAGACAGAAAAGAGTGTGAGCGCAGAAGCAGAGGAAATTGCCTCTAAGAGTAGCATTCTACTTCAAAGGAAATGATTAGATAGCAGGAAGGAAAGGATGCTCTATGTGTCCTGACCTCTCTATCGATCTAAACCCTTTGGTGCCATCATCTCAAGTTTGAGACAGGAGACAGCGCAAACTCCTCCACATCTAACAAGGGGGGTGACGCTCTGGTATTTGGGGGGAAACTCCATGGTAGAAGCCAAATTTACCATAGAGTTTTTGCCCAGATACCAGAGCGTCATCCTAGTGTCCTGAAAGCGGTAGCATCACTTCTGGGTCACATGGCCAGTGGTGTAGACATGCCACTGTAGTTGGATGGGCCTCCCTACTGCTCCTGGTAAGACCCATTGCCATCCCCTGCCGATTGCCATGAGGGACCTGGCAACCCTAATACTGACTGAGTTTTTTAAAAAAAATTGTCAAAAAAATTCCCACCACCACCACCAATGCATTAGATGCCTTAAGATCATAGCTAACAAAGTCTACTCTGCATCTCCAGAGACAGAAGCATACAGTTCAATCCTCCCCTCTCCTCCTCCCCACCAAGATAATCTGACTAGCCGGAATGCCAGTAAAAGAAAGCCGAGAGAAGAGTCAAGACCTTTTTGTTAGAATTTCATGAAACACATTGTCAGCTTGATAAAATAGATGAGACCAGGATGCTTGGCTCTCACTTCTGGAAAGACTAAAAGGTTCCCTCTTCAGCTGGCTTTATGAACTATTGACTGCCAGTTCCTAGCAATGGGGAATAAATGTTAAAATACAACCTCATGCCTTTCATGTCAGAAGGAAGGTTTTTGTTTTGTTTTTTAAGAACTGAGTTGTAGAATGAGAATTAGATGTGTCATACAGCCAGCCGTCAGAAACTATGAAACTGATTTCCACAGCTCAGAGTAATGTTCCTCAAGATACTTTGCTACAGTCATAGAAAATAATGGATGATTATTCATTCTTGCAGGGAAAGGCCCAAATTGCTCTCCTGAAACTCCCTAGCAACCCTTTGGGATCTTTATATTCAGTGATTCAAAACATTTCAGTGAATAAAGTTTTGATGATATTTTGCCTTTCAAAGGGGCCATGTTCCAGTGAACCCTGTAAGAAGAGGCCTGCACAGACTTTTAACCCACTGAAGCCCAACAGATCCCACAGATCTTGTATTGTGGTCAATCCAGGCAGGGACCTGAGTAGGGTTGCCAATCTCCAGGTGGTATCTGAAGATCTGGAATTACAATTGGCTGCCATCCCCCCAGTCGAGGCGGGGTTTCCCCTGATTTCGGGGGCTCCAATCTGCCACCAGCCAGCTGGTAGTGACATCACTGTGTTGCCAATGTTGGGGGTGATGCTCTAGTTTTTGAGCAAACTCTATGGACCTGGCAACCCTAGGTCACCTGGAGAAAATGGCTGCTTTGGAAGATGGACTCTATGGCATTATACCCTGCTGAGGTCCCTCCCTCCCTAAACCCTGTCCTCCCCAGACTCCACCTCCAAAATCTCCCAACCCAGCGCTAGGGTTCCCAAGTCCGAGTGGCGCTGGAGCGGGGAACTCCAGTCCCGCTTCGGGAGTGCGCGCGCGTGCTGCAATCACGTCACCCGGAAGTGACGTGACCACGCTGGGCACGCTGGGAGCGGGGCCACGACCATCCGAGGGAAAACCATAGAGTTTTCCCTCGGATGACCGTGGCCCCGCCCCCAGCGTGCCCCATGTGGTCGCATCACTTCCGGGTGATGTGCATGTCGCGTGCTTTGGGGGTGGGGTTCTCCCCGGGGCCTGATCCGCCGCCAGCGGGGAACGGGCCTCTGGGGCGGGGGTTTCCCTGCCCCCCGGGGGGCCTTGGCAAGCCTACCCAGCACTGGCAGCCCTAGGCCAGAGAAGCCCCTGTTTTAACAGCCCCCAAAAGCAACTAATGCAAGGAGTATATTGATCTCCTCCATGCCCAGTGGTGGGCTTCATTCAGCTTGATGGGTCACCACGTTGTGCAGGTCTATTATATATTTTTTATTTCTGCCGTCTATTCTGAAAGGAACTCTGGGTAGTATACAAGGTTCTCCTTTCCTCCATGTTAACCCCCACAACTCTGTGAAGTAGGTTAGGCTGAGAGAGAAAGAGGTCCTCCAGATTGCTTCACCTAAGACAGGAGATTCAGACTTGGCCCTCGGCAGTTGTAACCTGATAAAACTAACCCTGACATCACCCAGGCCTTCTTTTCAGGAAAATGTGGTGCGTCCAAGTCCACAAAACCTCCATTCCCCTGGTAGGGGTGGGGGATACCCATTCCCCTCTGTACTTCAGAGCATCAGTGGGAGAAAAATAATATATAAAATGGCTGTCAGATCACCAGCTGCAGTGGAGAGGGGGCAGCTAGCACACCTGCTTCTACTCTATATTCAGAATAATAATAATCCCTACATAAAACAGGAAACAAACATTGATAGCCTGTCTAGAGTGCCTTCACGTAAGGAAATCCACAGTCCTATTCAAAGAGTAATCACCATTAACCCCAGAAGTAAACACTATTAGTCCCTTCTTCCATACAGGTAGCCTAATCCTCCCAATGCCTGTTTTTTCTTTCACCAGGCAGGAGAAACAA
This sequence comes from Gekko japonicus, assembly GCF_001447785.1. Classification (NCBI taxonomy): domain Eukaryota; kingdom Metazoa; phylum Chordata; class Lepidosauria; order Squamata; family Gekkonidae; genus Gekko; species Gekko japonicus. The sequence goes on along the minus strand of NW_015175579.1, from coordinate 11,893 downwards.
GGTACAGAATTTAAAATGGGCAGCTGCTGCCTAATCTACAGCTATCCTCTTGTGCCTCTGGCTCAATGCTCCTTCTAAGCTGTGGAGTCCTGTGAGCAAAAATTCTACTTTGTGAGCTGCTGGCATTAAAGTTGTGAGGGAGTGATTTAGTTTGCTCTGGAGCCATCCTTCCTGAGCTAAGACAAAACTGTGTGCTACAGAGGCCAAAAAACTGTGAACTAGCTCATACGAACTCAGTTTAGAGGGAACCAGGGGTCATTTCCTGCAGGAGCGCGCAGGAGCGGAGCCCAGGGGGCAGGCACATGCAACAGGGGGCAGGCACATGCAACAAGCCCCACTCCCTGCTCCCAGCAGCCCTCAGTCAGAACAAGAAGCAGCCAGGTAAGTTGCAGAGCTCCCCCCGGTCCAAAACAGTCCAGTGGCACCTTTAAGACCAAGTTTTATTCAGGTACAAGGTCTCCCTCCTCTGCGAGGACAGATCTGCACGTCCCCCCCCCCAATAGCTAGCAATCCAAAACAGTCCAGTGGAGCCTGAGCGGTGGGTGTGGCCTTCTGACACACTTCCAGTGATGTCAGGGGGTGTGGCATATGCAAATAAGTTATGCTAATGAGTTATGCTAATGAGCTCCTGCACCTCTTTTTCTATGAAATGACCCCTGGAGGGAACACTGCTCTGGTTTCATCACTCGGTTCTCCTCTGCCTGTCAGTGGTTAGTAGGGAACCAGACCTTGTGAATGAGGGTTTGGGGTGTATTTGAGGGGGGGCTCTTCTTCACCAGCAGGTTGGGGCCAGCACAGGTTTCATCGCGGAGCCTCGAATGTATATACAGATTTTTATGTGTTGATTTATTTGTGCTCATTTTTAAAATGATAGGTATCATGGCACTATATAAAGAAGGGGTCCCCAAACTTTTTGAACCTGCAGACACAGTGTGGTGGGTGTGGCCACAAAATGGCTGCTGCCGGAGTCAGGACCGGCCACAAAAAAAGACTGCCACGGCTTACCTTCAGTCACACAATGAAGACGCTTGTGCTGTGCTAGCATCTCCTGCCAAAGCAATGTGTGTTTTTTTAAAAAAAAATATCTGCCCAGCCAATCAGAAAACATGCTGGGCATAAGCCCCACCTGCTCCCACCCATTTTCTAAAAACACTCATTGGCAGGTGCCAGGGCTTCCATGGTCACTACGTTGGGGACCCTGGTATAGACTGAACAAAAATTGCAAGTGTTGAAGAGAAGAAGAAGAGGAGGAGATTGGATTTATACCCCGCCCTTCACTTGAAGTCTCAGACTTACAATGTCCTTTGTTTCCTCTTTCCACAACCCTGTGAGGTAGATGGGGCTGAGAGAGCTCTGAGAGAACTGCTCTTGAGAGAACAGCTCTGAGAGAACTGTGGCTTGCCCAAGGTCACCCAGCTGGCTGTATGTGGAGGAGTGGGGGATCAAACCCAGTTCCCCCAGATTAGAATCTGCCACTCCTAACCACTACACCAAACTCCTTTGCGGGGCTTCCTTGCACTCCCGCCGGCCTTGCAGGTCCACCGCCGGGCACCTCATGGGGCTCGGCAGTGGAGCTGCAAGGCCGGTGGCAGCCGGGACCGTTGGGGGCGGGGTGTGTGGCCTTATGACACACTTCCGGTGACGTCAGGGGGTGTGGCATATGCTAATGAGTTATGCTAATGAGTTCCCCTAGCTCTTTTTCTACGAAACGACCCCTGTCCCTCACATGCACAGAACTGAATTGGCTGCTAGTTTGTGGGACGTTTTCTGCAGCAGGAACCTGTAAAATTTCATTCTGGCTATAGAGTCATCTTGAAATTTATGCATGAATTGCAATTAATCCGCTGGTGTTGTATGCATATATAATGTGGACATGTTGGGGATGGAATCACAGGAGTTTTTAACCATGTTCTTCAACTCTCAAACGGCTTTTTCCTGCCCCACACCCCTCGCCAGACTAGACAATCCCATTTATTTATTCGAGTCTAGCAGCACCTTAGAGAACAACAAGATTTTGGGGATAAAAGGTTTTAAGAGTCAAAGCTCCCTTCTGGACACAAACCTAGCTCTTCTACTGCAGACCAACATGGCTACCCTCTGAATCCATTTATTTGTCTCTCTGTGTGTGTTTTTTTAGAATAAGTCCCATAAAACTTCTCATGGTTAGCAACTGAAGAACACACTGTTCCCGTTCAGCAACAGCTGCCAGATCACAAGATGGAGCTTGCGCCTACAGTTCTACCTTTTCCAATTTCAAAGGCCCATGTAGGGTCCACACAGGCAGGAGAGCCCAATTGCAAAGCGAGGCGGGATGCCCAGAACAGTCATTAGTGCATTATTCCAGTTCGCAGCAATTCCGTAAAAGAATATATGCTTCGGCTCTGCGATTAAATTGAAAAGCAGCATCCAGAGCAACAGCAGATTCTTGGTTTCCCTAACACAGAAATTACTAACTGCAAAATCATTTGACATTCTAAGAAAAATAGAAGACAGATTGCTGAAATGCTTTTCTCTACCGAGAATGAGCTCAGAATTCTCATCACAGGCTTGCTTTTATTATTAGCTTAGAGCTTGGTTTACACTATGGAAGGGGGATGCTACTTATAAAATGAAGTCCGCACAAGGCTTGTTGCTTTTGAAAAGAAAAAGAAGTCCTTTACTGTGAAGAAACTCCATACTGGATAGGAAAAGTAGAATAAAAGGTTCTAGCTATCTGTCTAAGCTAATTAGGGTTGGGTTGTGGGGGGAAAAATTTTAAAAATACACCCTCGTGTGTTTACCAGAAGTTGGTAAGGAAGTGAGAAGGGACTCTGGAAACTCTATGATAAAAACCATAGAGTTTCTGGTGATTCCTAAAGCTACCCGTTGTCACTTCCTGCATCAACTTCCAGTAAGTATAGAAGGCTGCTTTTCCCCCTTAATTTTTCTCCTAATGGTGGGCAATGGGACCTGGGACGGGGGATTCTGTGTCTCCACTTGAGGCTTGAACAACCAGAGGTTCAGAGGTTGCCACTGAAAAGGCCCTCTCTTGTGGGCCCACCAGATGAGTTTCTTTGGTCGATCATGGGACAGTCAGGATTGGCAACCCTATGAATGGGTGTAGTGTACTACTAGCTAAGAACTGTGATGTGAAAGGACCTTGGTTTGAATCCCCACTCCACAAAGATCTCACTAGGTGGCTTAAGGCAAGACTGTCTCAGATTCACCCCGGCCACACGCACACACGTGCAAGTAATACTGGCCTGCTTTCCAAGACTCTTACAAGTTTTCCAGTAAAGGTCATGAATTATTTTAAAGTACAGGAAGTATTTTAAACGCTGAATGGTATAGTGGTTAGCTTAAGGGCAAACTACAGAATGCATTAGTATCAAGCCCCAGACCGAACTTGCTTTCCCTGCAGCTATACAGCAGCTGCAGAGAATGTCGTTTTTTTAAATCTCCTAGACTCTATGGTATACCGTAGACTCCACCCTCTGAAACTGCCATTTACTCCAGGGGAACTGATCACAACGCCACAGACTCCACCCACCAAAGCATCTGTTTTCTCCAAGGGAACCGATCCCAGTCATCTGGCGATCAGCTGACACCACTTGGAGGTTGGCGATTCTGCTCCCAACCCCCCAGTGAGTACTTTTTTGAGAAGTTCTGGGGAATGAAGAAGGAAAGATTGGGTGGGAAAGATCCATGCTGTGGGGAGATCTCTCCCCCCCCCCCCGGAGGTTGGCAACCCTAATTTATTAAACTTTATTTATTAAAGTATTTTTCTCAGAGACGTCAAGTTGATATCATCAGTTCATACAATATTCACAATGAAACCACTTTGCAGGAACACTCTGTGTGTTTCTCTCAGGGAAAGTCTACTGTGAAGTCCCGATCAATGTCAGAAAGGTCACCAGAGCGAACTGCTGGGCTCTGAGAAGTGTGAAGTCATCTCGCTTTGTTTACGAAGGCCTCCTTGTCCTCAGAGAGACCCCCCAAAGGAGAATCATTATTCTGCGGCTCAATTAAAAACAAACGCCACATGGAGCTCAAATTAATTCACTACAAAAAGCTTAACAAATCGATCCATTTGCAATGCAAATGCAATTCCCAGCCCCACCAGCTTTTTGCTAAAGATTAGCCCTTCGGCAGTAAGAAAGGAGGCTTCCATAGCCAGCTGGAAGTGTCAGATGCAGCCACAGAAGAAACCACCTAAATCTTGTTATTGTGGGGAAAAGAAAGGGATGTGATTCGTTTTCAAATCCCCTCACGGTGCACCTGGAGTCAATTGACAATCTCAGCCTTAGCACAAACCATAATTGGACAGAACATCCAGATTGAGAAATCATGGTTTGGCTCAACTGGACCCTGTCTGCAGATGGAAGGACTTTAGCCAACAGAGTGTGACTTTCTCATCTTCCCCCTGCCATTGCAGCCCCAAAGTCCCCCCCCCACAATAAAAATGTTGCTCCTGGGGGCTAGGGAACCCAAGCCTACAGGTTGCAGTGCCTCACCCAACTAGGACTGAAAACAACAGGTCTTTGGATACATTTGTGTCCACGGGGAGGCAAGGAGAGGCTGTGGCTCAGTGGTAGAGCATCTGCTTGGCATGCAGAAGGCCCCAGGTTCAATCTCTGGCATCTCCAGTTAAAAGGACAAGGAAGTAAGTGATGTGGAAGACCTCTGCCTGAGACCCTGGCGAGCTGCTGCCAGTCTGAGTAGCCAATACTGACCTTGATGGCATCCAGGGGTCTGATTCAGTAAAGGCTGTGTTCAGCCTCCCAGAATCCTAAAATTTAAAAACTACAAGTAGTCAGGTGATATGTGGCTAGAATTAACGTACACTCACGGACAGACAAACACATTGATTATATCTATGGCAGCTCTTGTTTGGATGCACCCTGTAGTTTGAGCTAAAGTAGAGGTCAATTAACCAACTCCATATGTGCAAGAGAAGCCAGTGTATAAGTGCAGAGCTTCCTCCTGTGTTCGTTTATTAAAGTATTTATATCCTGCTTTTATCCCCAAAGCCACTGAAAATGAAACGAAAAAATTACACAGTAAAAACAAAGAAAACAACAAACCATATTTCAGTCTTGGGTCAGTCCTGGATACAAATGGCTGACTCAATTGAAAGCACAGGCTGAAGGCCAAAGGGCCCTTTGGCTTCCACCTGTGGTCATGTCAATGTTTCATAGCTGTAGAAGTGGGGAATAAGCAATGCTGAGATGATGTGCAGCCAGCAAGAATTCTTTTCCCTACTTCCATGTAGCACCAGATTTTCTTTTCTCAACCATGCTACAGATTCACCAGGAAGCGGAGCGTTGCAATATCCTCTTAAAAATACCAATACATGTGATACCCTGCAAGTTTACCTAGGTATTTTACTAGGGACTCAACCATGCTACAGATTCACCAGGAAGCAGAGCGCTGCAATATCGTGGGCATGCACTAAATTTCGTGATGAATTTTGGCTGGTTCATGGTTCGCAAACTGAAATTCGTGGGGTCAAACAGCATGAACTTCCTACGAACTTTCCAGAGGTTCGTGGCTGTTCGTGAATGGATACATTTCCAGACAATCTCCACTCAATCAAAATGTTTACCGAACTTCTAAGCAACGGGGGAGGTGATTTTCCAGCCTGTGTATTTGGTGTATGTAGCTTGCAGGGGGCCATTCTATAAATTTTTGAACCTGCACCTGACATTTTCCCTAAAAGCACTTTCCTGGGGCATCTTCTTGGGGGGGGGGGATAACTTGGACCTCCATGTAGAGAAGCATCAGGGGTGCTCCCCTGCAAGTCTGACATCTCTAGCTTGCACAGAGTCTGTTCTGTGCACTCCTGAACCTCCTGAACTTGTGCCTGTCATTTCCCCAGAAAGCACTTTCTTGGGGGCACCTTTATCAGGGGCTGTAACTTGGACCACATAAATCCAATCCTGACCAAACTTGGAAGGCAAGTAGATGAGAGTCAGATGGAGTTCCCAGGCTCTAGCACACTGGGGGGGGGGTATTGTACCATGTCACAAATCTCACAAAGTCAACCAGTTCGTTTGGCGCCTAAAAGTTTGTGAAGGTTCATGGCTCATGAACCAGGTATGTGAAGGTTCATGGCTCATGAACCAGGTGAAGGTTCATGGCTCATGAACCAGGTATGCCATGAACCACAAACCAAAATGAACCTCATTTTCCCAGTTTGTGCCCATCCCTATATTCTACCTACCCACCCCTTCATGGGGAGATTTAGATTGTGTTCTGCAGAAACCAGGTGCTGTTTACCATCAAGTGCACCAATGAAGTTGCAGATGGAATTATTGCAGCAAGAGTAGGTTTTCAACACCCAGGACAAACAATTCTGAGGAAGTTTCTAGAGATGTGGCATATACATTTTCTAAATGAGTATGACCCATCTGCAAAACAAGCAGAGAAGCAGTGGCAGTTCAAAAGGCTGGCAACCCCAAAAAGGCTGGCAGTTCAAAAGGCTGGTAAACAAAAGGGAGTACCCTTTGATCCAGTGGGCCAGCAGGGGGAGAACTCAACACAAAGGTGAAAGTCCTGATATATGTGTGCCAGCCAAGGCTGGCAAATCCCTTCCTATTGATTCCCACCTTTCATAAGGTCCACTGGCCTTTTGCAAGAACTGCAGCTCTGATCTCATTTGCCCCAACATTATCTTCCAACAGACAGTCAGTACTAGAAGTGAGAGAACTTACTATAGGCATGCTGTGTTAGAACATGGCACTTTGGCTCCAGGCTAATGGATGTGGGTTTTGATGTGGGTTTCACTCATATGTACAGACACATCTGTGTGTTTCTCCAAACTCAAATGGCAGCTCATGGCATTGGATTACATATTTAAGGTGGCAGCCATGAAATCCTAGCAACCCGAACAGCCCAATTTAGTCTAATCTTGCCAGAGCTTGGAAATTAAGCAATGTTAGCCATGGTTAGTATTTGGATGGGAGACCACCAAGCAAGACCACGGTTCCTATGCAGTGGAAGGCAATGGCAAGCCACCTGTGTTCATCTCTTTCCTTGAAAACCGCATGGTCCTGGGGTTGCCCTCGGTGCACAATCATTAGTGAAATCCTAAACAGAGCTGCAGCCTCCTAAGCCCATTGACTTCAATGCACTTAGAACAAAGTAACTCTGTTTAGGAGTACATTACAAAACATGTAACCTCTGCCCACAAATGCAGGCAACCAAAATAGGTTGGAATAATTCATACTAATCAGTACGTTAACACTGCATCCTAATTGCCAGTTTTGCTAGAAGCGATGACATGCTGTAGAAACAGGTGAAAATGCAAGCACTTTCTTATTCACAAATAAAAAGGTGAAGGAAAGATCAATCTCCTGAGAATATGGCAAGTGGTGAATAGCAGAGATTTAATTCTTCCACCTCCCTAAAACAATTCAGAAAAAGATCAAGCCAAGAATTACTAATATGTAATCAAACATATTTTGCCAACCTAGCAGTTTGAAAGCAAGAAATTGCAAGTAGATAAATAGGTACCACTTTGGTGGGAAGGTAACAGCGTTCCGTGCGCCTTGGTGTTTAGTCATGCCGGCCACATGACCACGGAAACGTCTTCGGACAGCGCTGGCTTTTCGGCTTGGAAACGGAGATGAGCACCGCAACCCTAGAGTCGGATTTGACTGGCTTTCAAGCAAGGGAACCTTTACCTTTTTAACCAGACCATTATTTAATTTTTTAAAAAGATTTATGAAAATTTATTCTATGGCCAACACACTACTGTACAATCATGCAGCAAAAAACCCAAGAAAACTAGCTTATCTAACACGGTTTCGAATTTGTGTTAAATGGCACAAACCTTAAATTCAAGAGTCAAAGGCCAAAGCTCAAGCATTATCTACATTCTTAGCAATTGCATTTCAAGCACATCATAGTTCAGGCCTTTTGTTTATCAAAATCCCAGCTAGACTCTCTTCTTTAGGGCCTTAGATTAATTATAGTATTTCAGCCCAGCAACAGCAGGTGAGGAAGACATCCAATCAGGACACATTTTCAGGAGAAGATTACCTCATCATCCCTGGTTCTCTCCCTCCCATCACACTGACCACAGGTTCTCACAAGAAGCCAATCACCACACTTCCATCTCTGGCCTTGAAGATGATAAAACCTACACCTGCAGGATGGACCAGACCTGTTACTGTCCACATTAACCCTTGAGGGGAGGCCAGGGATCCTTTGCCTCACAGCCTCCTATTGCAGCTTTTCTAAATTCTCCAAAACTCATTCTCCAACCAGAACAAGCATACAAAATTTGACACTACCATTAGGTAGATCAAGAACAGCAAACCTCAGTTTAGTGCCAGATATACCACAGGTGCCCTTCAATGTCTATTCACATTAATCATGGGGATAAAAATCCAAGAGGTCTCAAGTTGCCAGCTAGCCAGAAGAAAAATGTCCTGTCGCTTTAATGGGGGTTTAATGGGAATGTTATTTACCAGATGAAGTTATTTACCTTCACACTGTGGAAACTGCCCATTTCCCCACATTACATCTCAATAAAAGGGAGAGGAACCTTCTCCTACAGGCCAGCTGGCAGCCCAAAGTTGCTGCGGGAGAGGCACGGATGGTGGGTAGATTATCCGGGTGCGATCACACCCCAACATCTGGGAAGTGGAGCGCACCCGTGGCTTAGCACCGACAATGCGAGTTAAAAAACTAGTACCTCCAAGGTACTAGTAAATGTTTGCCATGGGCTGCCTCCAGACCCCCGTGGTGTGATCGCGCCAGCACGCGGCATTCCCCTCTGGTCCCTTGTTTACCCGCCGGCGCTGAGGGAAGGACCGGTGGTGTGCCGCCGTCAAGTCTGATTGCGTAATCGTGGATCAAACTGCACCGGGGCAATTAGCCATGCCTCCCCCCCGCGATATCCGACTCGTGTGACTGGGGCCATTGTTTTAAAGCAAAACCCAACAGGATCTCTTCCCCAAAGCAAAGGGCTGATTTGGCCAATCCCCAAAGCTGTCATTTTGAGATCGCTCCTCCCTCTACAGCTGCCATGTTGTGGTGCACCCTCATCTTCTCGCAAAACTCCAGAAGTGCTTCAGCATTAGAAAGCCCTGATCTAGACTGTGGGCCCAACAATTCATGTCACTCTCTTTTCTAAACAGAACATATGACTATCCCTGGAACTAAAATCCACTGTAAGAACATCAATCTGTACTGTTCTCCTAGGGTTTCCAACTCTGAGTTGGAAAATTCCTGGAGATTTGATGGTGGATCCTGGGGAGGGCAGGGTTTGGGGCGTACTGGGACATCAGCGGGGTATAACGCCATAGTGTCCACTCTCCAAAGCACACAGGTAGATTCAAATCTAGTAGCACCTTAAAGACCGACAAGATTTTTAGGGTATAAATGTTCTCTCTCTTTTTTTAACATAACATTTTTATTTTTCCAAAACGAACAAACGTATAATTGGGTCATAGCTCTCTTCACCAGATACGAGTAGGAACAGAGATCTTTTTATCCCAGTCAGAAGGTAGGAGGGAGGAGTGTTGTAAAGAAGGAACTCAGGATGCAGAGTTACAATGTGAATTGTAATCTGCTTGATTAGAGCAAAGGGGAAATGGCTGCGGGTAGAAAATTTCCATCTGTAGAGAGATAAGGATTCTATGTTCAACCCAGTGGAGTCTCTCATTCTGAACATGTGAATTAACTTAAGTTCTCTAGAGGAGCTGATCTCTGTAGCCTGAAGACCAGTGGTAATTTTAGGAGATCTCCAGGTCCTACCTTGAAGACAACAACCTATGTTTCCCCCATATTGCAGATGAAGGATTGAGGCTGTGAGAGGGCAGTAGATTGCCTAAGGCCACTATGCTGCCCCCAGTCAGCATTATCTGTAGTTTAGTAAAACTGCTCTGTATCTTTAAGACTTGTGCACCTGGGAATTGGAGTCCACAGTTAGGGGTCCCAGAAGCTTCCCTCTGACTGGCTCATTAAGAGTAATTTCCTGAGCTCAGAGGCGCAAAGATAGGATTTTATTGTTCTTTTCCGTTTTCTTTGTTCATCAACCCTTACTGCAAAGGAGAGGGGAAGCCCATCTCTTTCTCACCACAGCTATTGAACTAACCTAGATCACAAGATGTAACTTTCCACCAAGCCATCTGAACGATTGTGAGTAAATGTTCTTCTGAATGTGTGTGATGTTGAATAAAGATGATTTAAACTTTCTTCAGTGGTCGTGTGTTGGCTCACACCTAGAAAGCGCTAGCTCAGCCACAGCTCGTGCTGGACAGGACAGCCACATATCATGTTATGGACCTGAAGTAGGAGCTTCCTGATCTCCAGTGGAGATTCACAGTTATGTCACACTAACTCACATAGGGGGACCAGGTTTCCCACTATAATATGGTCATGCACTGCTCAGCCCCACCCCCAGAATCTCCCAGGGTTTGATAGCCCTCAGGTGACAACCCGAATCCCCCTGCACACCCCACATTAAAGGTTGCCACCTGTCCATTTGTGCCTGAAAGGCAGAAGAAACCAAAAATGAAAGCTGAGTGTTTTCCATGCAAACTCCTTCACTCAACTGAAGCTCAGACTGCTGAGGATGGGGGGTGTGGGGAGAGAAATCCATATGGCATTTGCATACTTGTGTGACAAGCAAGCGCAACCATGCTGTTTCAGCCACTGAGGGAAGGGAGTGGAGCCGTGATATTTGAGTTCTGCCCACCAGCCCGAGTCCTGCCAAAAATTAGCACAGCAAATGTTAAAAGTATTAAAACTCTTAATGTCAGCATGTAGAGAGCCAAAAAAAAAATCTAAGGGCATGTTCAGCAATGCTTGGTGCTTATAATAAAACATGCAGCACGCAGCACTGAAAACATTGTTAAGGTTAAGAGAAAAGCAAATACTGAGAAAGAGAAAGCATCCTTAACAGGAAGTTAAGCTTTTGAAGATATAGGCTTTATGGCTTGTGAATTCTCTGAAAGGTTTGCAGGTTTTAAGTGGTGGGTGAATTTTGATGCTAAAGCAACGGTGTGGGAGGACTCTTTTTTCCGTTTTTGGCTATTCTTGGAGCTATTGCAAGGAACCCTTCAAAGTTAATTCAGATGACCAGTCTGGCACTCTACGTGTATCTGTTCCAAGTCTAAAGAAACAGCAACAGGAGAGCTATACCTATTGAATTTCTGGTAACTATCAAGATGCCAGGCTAGCCCAATCTTGTCAGATCTTGGAAGCTAAACAGGCTTGGCCCTGGTTAATACTTGGATGGGAGACCACCAAGGAAGCCCAGGGTCATGACAGAGAGGCAGGCAATGGCAAACCGCCTCTGAACATCTCTTGCCTTGAAAAACCTGTGGGGTCACCATAAGTTGGCTGCAACGTGATGGCACTTTTTTTCCCCTTTTCAGTATTTTAAAAATATTTTTCATATGTGCATGTGTGTGCATGCATGTGTGTAAGTGAGTCATAGCAACCTCTGGTGTCTGACCCTGACTGGAGACCTGGAGCATATTCAGAAAGGTGGCTGAATAAAGCCTGCCCCCGCCTTCCGACTGCTGGTATTCCAAGGAAGTCTCCCATCCAAGTACTTGCTAGAGTCAACCCTGCTTAGCTTCCGAGATCTGACGAGATTGGGCTTGCCTGGGCGATCCAGGTCAGGGCAACTTGATGGCACTTTCCATTACCACATTTAGATCACAGAAAGCCCTGCCAGATAAAGAAAGCAGCTTCCCATCAGACTGACAGCACTTTTTCCAACATGTCTGAAACTGTCCTTGAAGGATGGATAGATGGATGTACAAGGTTGGAAGGTGGGGGGCATAAAGACGGACAAAAAGCCAATATAAGGCGATAGGGTTGCTAACAAGTCTGGAGGGAAAAAATGTCCTGTCCTTTTTATAGAGGTTTTTTTAAAAAAGATTTTATAAACTTT
>NW_015175578.1:12130-24721 GCF_001447785.1 Gekko japonicus | reverse complement strand
TACAATAAGCAGCTTGGGTCCCGATTAGGTCTGTATCATGGAACAGAGGTCTATAGGCAGTGCCTAGCCATGATGACTATACGGAACCTCCACCTTTAGAGGCAGTAAATCACTGTGTGAGACAGAATGCGGGACCATATTGGTCACTGGTCAGATCCACCAGGGCTCTTCTTATTTCATGTTTATGTTTAACAGGAAGTTAAACAGGAAGTGCAACGCTAGCAACACATCTGACCCTTCCAATCATTGTCCTTTGGATCTAAACCAGAGAGAATCTTAGCAAGCCTGTTTTCTTTCAGGGACGTCTCCCTGCCCAATAGATACATAGTATTTTATGGGAACCGGCAGGTGATGGCTGTTCAGAGTGGATCATGTGTTAAATACTGGATTCAAGACACATTGCAGTGAACAGCTCTACTTTATTAATGATTTCAGGAATACGACAAGACAAACTCCAAATAGCAAGCAAGCACCACACCCAAACACACCCCAATCCCAACAATAGGCTATTTACATAACACTGCTTCCCTATTCGGAGCTGTGGTGGCTCACGTGGTTAAGACGCTGAACTGCAGGCTGTGGAAGGTCAGGAGTTCAGGAGTTCGAGACCCGAGTGTGCCACATGACGGAGTGAGCTCCCGTCTCTAGTTCCAGCTCCTGCCAACCTAGCAGTTCTAAAGCAAGAAATTGCAAGTAGATAAAGAGGTACCACTTCGGTGGGAAAGTAACAGCGTTCTGTGTGCCTTGGTGTTTAGTCATGCTGGCCACATGACCACAGAAACGTCTTTGGACAGCGCTGGCTCTTCGGCTTTGAAATGGAGATGAGCACCGCAACCCTAGAGTCGGACTCGACTGGCTTTCGAGCAAGGGAACCTTTACCTTTTTACTTCCCTATTGGTCCCCTCCAGAATCCTGGCAAGCTATTGTCCTGGAGCAACAAGCTCAGCCAGTCTCTGATACTAAATCGGGGAGGATCCATGCTCAGTACACAACCAATGGTTAAAGTGTTGGACTACGATCTGGGAAATCCAGGTTCGAATCCCCACTTGTGCCAAGGGAGCTTGCTGGGTAACCTAGGGCCAGTCACACACCCTCAGCCTGACCTACCTCCCAGGGTTCTTGTGAGGATGAACACGGAGGAGAGGAGAAGGATGTGAGCCACGCTGGGTCCCGAAGAGGTGAAAGGCCATCTATAAATGAAGTCAATGCAATCAAATAAAAATCTACCTTGTGCGTCTGACACCTTGAGACTTCAGAGGATTAAACTTCTTGGGGGGGGGAGGAAGAGGGTTGTGTCCACTTCTCTTTGGGTCCCTCCCAGCACTGTGATCCTCCAAGAGGCTGCACTTCATAGAAACACGGCTAAGCGAGAGAGTTCGATCGTGCGCCTCTAAGTCAAAAATCAATAGAAATCAGCGCAGCCAAAATATGTTTTCTCGCGTTAAGCAAACAAATCAGTAAGGATGCTTTGGTGGCAAGTTGCAGTCGGCTCCACCTGGACATGGCTTGCATTCAAAATTTGGTGAAGTGGGTGGGGAATGAAAGAGGCATAGATCGGGCGGCTATTCTCCAAGTCAGACCTGGAGAATCAAATTCTCCATCCCAGTGACATCAAGGGCAGTTGCTGGAGCTAGACGTTATAGTCTCAGGCAGGGCTATTGTTGGGCAGGAACGCACAGGAACGGAGTTCCGGCTGGCTCCCGAGTTGGCCACGCCCAGCAGGAACTCATTAGCATAATAGGCCACACCCATCAGCAGAAATCCATTAGGATTGGCTACATTAGGGGTGTGTGGCCTAACATGCAAAGAAGTTCCTGCTACAAAAAAAGCCCTGGGTTCTGAGAATAAACAAAAAGTAAACAGAATAAGAAGCAAAAAATGGATGTGGCTGGATGACCACACTTCTGGTAACATGGGGGTGTGGCCTAATATGCTAATGAGCTGCACTGCTGAGGTGTGGCCTAATATGCTAATGAGTTTCTGCTTTTGGGTGTGGCCTATTATGCTAATGTGTTCCTGCTGGACTTTTTCTACAAAAAAAGCCCTGGTCTCAGGGACAGTCGGAAAAACCGGCATTGCTCCACTGACCAGTTTAAGAGCACAAGGTGGGACTCCTGATTTCAAAACCGGGCCTGGACACCCCACAGGCTCCCTGCTGTCTGTCGATCAGGGGAGCACCAGTACTGATGGGGAGGCCTTCTCTCACCATCATTCTCTCTGCCTCTCCTAGTCTCCCTCCATTTACAAAATATGCTTCCAGGAGGAGGAGGAGGAAGAGGAAGAAGAAGAGTTGGATTTATACCTTGCCCTTCACTCAGAGTCTCAGAGTGGCTGACAATCTCCTTCCCTTCCTCTCTCCACAACAGACACCCTGTGGGGTAGGCAGAGCTGAGAGAGCCCTGAGAGAACTGCTCTTGAGAGAACAGCTCTGACAGGACTTGCGACTGACCCAAAGGTCACCCAGCTGGCTGTATGTGGAGGAGTGGGGACTCATACCTCTTTCTCCCAGATCAGAGTCCGCTGGTCTTAAAAACAACACCAAACTGGCTCTGAGAGCAACATGTCAAGGGAGATATGCTAACATGAGATGGTTTGACTCAAGCAAGGAAGCCATGGCCGTCGGTTTGCAAGACCAGAGCAAGGCTGTTAACAATGGGACATTTTGGAGGATGCCATAAGTTGGAAGTGACTTGACAGCACTTCACACACACCCACACAGGTAACACACACACAGAGAGTTGCCAGGCATGGAGGGTTGTGGGTGGGGCCATGGGAGGATGTGGCATCACGTATGATAATATGTCACTTCTGTGAGAGAGGGGGAAAAAAACAGTAGAGTCAAAGGGTAGTTCTTGGAATCTCCAGAAACTCTGTTAAAACCAAAGAGTTCTCAGTTCCCCCTAGAGCTACACTGAAAACAATAAAGGGTAGTTCTAGGCATTGCTGAAAACTCTATGGTAAAACCATACAGGTTCCGGCAATTCCTAGAGCTGTCCTCAGTCACTTACAGTAAAGAACATGAGACTGCAGGGTTGCTCTTTATTTTTTTGTGTCAATTTTTTTTTTATTTAGGATATAAACATTCATAATCAACATTAATTTTTTTACATTTGTCCCTTTCATACCCTACCCACCTCCCTTTTCCCCTTCCCTAATATATGGCTTCCAACAGTGCTTCGACCTCCTGCCCATCTCTTTCTTAATTTTTACAACAACAATTTTCTTTTTGTAACTATTCACTAGGTAACTATTATTTCACTATAGTAATTATTTTTTAACTTATCCTATCTCCCAAGCATTCTATGATTAATAATTATTAAAACTAAACAAATTGTCTTTTACTTCCCAATTCTTTTCTGAGTATTCTTTTAGATCCTTCCAGTCATTATAGAAATCTTCTGCTTCCATATTATTCAACTTTCTTGTCAGTTTGTCCATTTCAACTGAAAATAATAATTTTTTAATCCTATCTTCAGTCTTCGGGACTTCTTGCTGTTTCCAATTCTGAGCATACGTCATTCTTGCTGTAGTTATCATATACCACATCAGAGTTCTCTTTGATACATTAACCTCTTCCATTTTTAGTCCCTGGGTTGCTCTTTATTGACTCGCCCCCACTGCTCAGAGTGGCAACAGGCAATAGGACGTGGGGGTGGGGGATCCTGCATCCCAACTGGGGGCTTGGAAGAAGAAGAGGAGGAGAAGGAGGAGGAGGAGGAAGAGGAGTTGTTAGATTTATATCCCGCCCTTCACTTGGAATCTCAGAGCAGCTTACAGTCTCCTTCCCTTCCTCTCCCCACAACAGACCCCCTGTGAGGTAGGTGGGGCTGAGAGAGCTCTGAGCGAGAACTGCTCTTGAGAGAACAGCTCTGAGACAACTTGTGACTGACCCAAGGTCACCCAGCTGGCTGCATGTGGAGGCATGGGGAGTCAATCCCGGATCTCCAGATTAGAGTCCACCGCTCTTAACCACTACCCCGTATTGCTCTAGGGTGCATGAGAACTCTGCTGGCAGATGCTGAGATGCTACTTTTACAGAGGAAAAATTGAGGTGGGAGGGAGAAAGGAGAAGAGGCCATGCTACAATTATTAGGGGAGACCGGATGAAGGGAGAAAACAAGGGAAGATGGAGAGGGCACCTGAAGCCCCAGACGTCTCAGGACTATTAGTGAAATTTCTTTGTGTTGGCACATTTCCACAATCAAGGAGGGGTCATTTTGTAGAGGTGCAGGAGCTCATTTGCATACCTCATTTGCATATGACACACACCCTGACAAAGGGCAGGCATGCAAGCATGCCCAGGTTCCCTGCCTGATCTTCTCAAGATCGGGCAGGGAACTCAGGAAAGTTTAAAATGCCTTTCTTTCCCTTCTGGAAGGGAAGGGAAAGAAAAGCATTTAAATTCCCCCCACATTTCCCTGAGTTTCTCTGCAAAGGCAGAGAGGCTCAGGGGGGAAAGGGGTCATGTCTGCCCTCCTCCCCTTCCCTCCCCAACCAACCTGCCATGGTGGGCTGGCTGGAGAAGGCAAGGAAAGGGCAGGCAGGCAGATATGCCTGGGTTCCCTGCCCAATCTTCTCCAGGTGCCCTGCTGCTGCGAGGCACCTACAGAAGATCGGGCAGGGAACCCAGGCATGTTTAAAATGCCTTTCTTTCCCCTCCCCAGTTAGGGAAGGGAAAGAAAGGCATTTAAATCCCTCCAGGTGGTGGAGTGGTCGCCCCTGGGCTCCTTACTGCCGGAGCACTGCTCCGGTGTGCTCCGGCAGGAAATGACCCCTGCAATCAAGTCATGGGCTTAGAAGTGAGCAATTAATTCTCCATCATGTTCATTAACTTCTAAAAGCCCCACTTTTCTCTGCTGCTGAAGGGAAAGGTGCAATAAAAGAAGACCTGCCGGGGACGGAAATTGGGGTAATGTTGTATCCCCAGAGGAAGGATTTGGGGATACAACAGAATAAATTTGTGACTCCAAATTTAGCTTTCAAACACTCTTATTATAATATTCTTGTGAGTTTTCTTTTCATTTGTTATGTAGATGGATATTCCCATTGATGGGTCTTGGGATGCCAATTGATGTGTTTCTGTGAACAGGGAAGGAGGAAATGACGGGGAACCACACATGTGGAAATAAAAATGCTTAATTTGCCTTCCCCAACGGATGCAAATAGATGACTCCAAAGGAGGAGAAAGAGAAATGGAAAAGCTGGGAGCAATCAGTAGCTATTGTGAAGGACACTTTTATGGCTCTCCATAAATATAAGGCATGGCATAATTTGACTGAGAATTGCATTGTTTCTTTTCTTTTCTTTTTCCTGTCCGGGGAAGTGTCTGGTGGGTTGGCAAACCAAGAACAGAATGTATTAAGAAAATAAAGAAACGATCTCAACCACAGTTGTGTATACATGGAGCTTGACTGTTTTGTCAAGGAAATCTCAGGTTCGGCCGACACACGCCTGGCCATCACTTGATGACTGAGGCATGAAATCATCAAGCTTCGTACACACGCAATCCACTCGTGCATAACACCAATGTTCTTATGAAGGCCTCAGCCTCTATGCCCTCTTGTTGGCCCTCCAGAGGAACTGCTTGGCCACTGCATGAAACAGGATGCTGAACGAGATCAACCCCTGGACTGTTCCAGCAGGGCTCTTCTTATATTCTTAATAGAAAACATCCTTCTTCAATATGTCCCTATTTGGGATTAGGTATCACAAGCACACACCCCATACCTCCCTCACACATAGATTCCACTCAAGTTTTATGCATTTAGTAATTCCCATCTGAATGGGCTTTTGAACATTATAGCTGAATTTATCACCCCAGTGACAGTCGGAGAAAGATTGCAGCTGCCAAAGAGAAGGTGGAAGTGGGTTCACCAGCATTATACATCTCTATTCGTTTCTAGGCTTTGCCTCTTCTCTCCGATGCCAAGGAGATAAAGAGATTGAGACTACCGATCCTCAGATCACCCCCCAACTGTTCTTACAAATATATTCCGAGGCTGATGGGCTCGATGAAATAGGGGAAGAAACAGAAGGAACGGAGAAGGCAGTCCATATTCTCATGAAGAGCCAGTTTGGTGTAGTGGTTAAGTGTGTGGACTCTAATCTGAGAAAATCGGGTTTAATTCCCCACTCCTCCACATGCAGCTCCTGGTGTGACCTTGGGTCAGTCACAAGTTTTCTCAGAGCTGTTCTCTCAAGAGCAGTCCTCGAAAGAGCTCTCTCAGCCTCAACCTACCTCACAAGGTGTCTGTTGTGGGGAGGGGAAGGGAAAGGAGTTTGTAAGCTGCTCTGAGACTCCAAGTGAAGGGCGGAGTATAAATCCAATCTCCTCCTCCTCCTCCTCCTCTTCTTCTTCTTCGTATCCTTTCTTTTTGGAATGCAAGCGCCATCAACAACTCTTTATAAGGTGTCTGAATCATTTAAGTGCTTCCACTCCTACTGGAATGAGCATGCTTGTGTATTTCGATTTCTGTGGAGAACTGGGTGGTACAGAGTACCCAGAGGAAGGATTTGGGGATACAACCGAATTTAAAAAATGAACAACGTCTTTGTCTTGTCTAATTTCTTGCACTGCTTGGCACTAGGCCTGAGCAAACGATACCAACACTGTTTTGTTTGTGTTTGTTTATATTGTCAGAGTGTTTCGTTCATTCTCTGCTTTTCACTGTTTGCCCGTAGATTTGTTTGCATTGTGTATGCACGCTACATGGATTTTATGCACAATTCATGTGGCCTTTACACATACGATGCATGTCATTTATATGTGTCGTATCCATCTATCACGCTGATTTGTTGACACACAGAACATGGTGAATAATGCATACATTTTATGGGAAACATTTGGTGCAAGGAAACAAAAGAGAACTGAAAAATAAAGAATTGTGGATACAGTTTGCATCAGGGAGAAACAAATGTTCTTTGATGTCTTTTAGCAATATGCTTTTCCGTAGCTTTCTCTACTTGCTCTGTTGTCAACTTGCATTGCTCTATTGTTCCTGGGTTTTTTTTCTTGTCCTTTCTTGGGAAAGTTGTCCTCTTCCTGCCCTTTGTAGCTACCTTGACCGTTTAACCACACTGGCATCCTCTTGGACTTGTCTGTACCATTCCTCATTTGTGATCTGCTTTTCATCTGAGCATCTATTGGTGGAAAGTACCGTCAAGTTGCAGCCAATTTAGGGCAACCCTGTAGGGTTTTCAAGGCAAAAGAGAAATAGAGGTGGTTTGCCATTGCCTGCTTCTGAGTAGGACTTGCTTAGTGGTCTTCCATGCAAGTACTAACCAGGGCTGACCATGATTAGCTTCCAAGATCTGATGAGATCAGGGTAGCCTGGGCCATCCAGGTCAAGGGATTTACTGGAGAACATGTCATGTGACCTCCACGCATCCTTAAGGAATTGGACCCCCTTGATTTCCCCTTTCAGCTTTCTCTTACTAAATCACCCCATCAACTCTTTTCTGCACACAGTGCTTGAAGAGGTAAACCCTCAAGAAGAAGGCTGTTGCCTTAACTTTAAAATATTGGTGGATAGTGAAAGAAATGCTGGATAAAATAATAGGTAGATATGTTCCTATGACCCCAGAATGCTTTTTGTTAAATGTAATACCTGAAACCTTTCTGAGAAAAGAGATATATTTAATAATGCAAATGTTGACAGCAGCAAGAATTGTACTGGCCAAGAAATGGAAGGAGGAGAATATTCCTTCAAAAGAGGAGATCATTTATAAAGTGTTCGAAATGGCAGAGATGGAAAAATTAACCAGTATTATTAAGGAAAAAAGTGCGGAGAACTATGAAAAGTATTGGTTTAGCTTTTATAAGTGGCTGGAAGAGTCAAAATTTGGTTTAATTTAACTGGAGAAGGCAAATCGTAGAGTGCATTGGATATTTACTTTAAATGATGTGAAGATATCTGCAAAAAGAAATACAGTATAGAGCTGTACTCATTTTCTTTTCTGTATATAAAATGTGGAAAATTTAATAAATAAAATTGTTTAAAAAAAGAAGAAGAAGAAGGCTGTTGCCTGTTAGAAATGTTTTGGTAGCATTCAGTGATGTGACCTGAACTCCAATTATCTGCTCTCCAAAGAGATACTCTCTAGGACCACTGCTTTCTCTAGTCTTGCAGTATTTCAGAGAGTTGATACTTTACATGTTTGCTGTATTCTGTGCTTGAGACCACTGGTCATGTGAGCTAAATAAATTGATTGTATTTCAGAGAGGATGTTAAACCCAGATCTCCTGAGAAGCCAACAGCAGTAGAGTGGGCACTGTGGTCCAGTGTGGCTTCTAGAAATCGGGATCAAATTTTTGCAAGCTGTGTGGTTCAATCTGACCAAACACAATCAGACTAAACACCCTGGGGAGGGGCACGATAGAGGTTCATAGAATTATGCACAGGGTAGAGAAAGCGGGAGGCTACGGTGGCTCAGAGGTTAAGATGCTGAGATGCAGACTGGAAGGTCTGCCGTTCGGCAGTTCGAGACCCGAGTGCCATGTGACGGAGTGAGCACCCGTCTCTGGCCCCAGCTCCTGCCTACCTAGAAATTCGAAAGCAAGAAATTGCAAGTAGATAAATAGGTACCGCTTCAGTGGGAAGGTAACAGCGTTCCGTGTGCCTCGGCATCTAGTCATGCCGGCCACATGACCAAGGAAGCATCTTCAGACAGTGCTGGCTCTTCGGCATGGAAATGGAGATGAGCGTCGGTTCCTAAAGTTGTATTCCGCTGGTTTTCGAGCAAGGGAAACCTTTACCTAGAGAAGGTGGATAGAGACAGAATTTTCTCCCTGGCCCACAACACTAACAGCCCTGTCATGATCTGGGCTTAGGGCTGCCAAGTGGGGGCCGGGGGCAAGTAAACCCCCGCTTTGGAGGCCCGATTTTCACCACCGCAGAATTGGGCCCTGGGGGGAACCCCGCCCCAGCGTGCGCGTCACCTGGAAGTGACGCAGGCACGCTGGGCACGCCGTAGGCGGGGCCACAGCCATACAAGGGAAAACTCTATGGTTTTCCCTTGTATGGCCGTGGCCCCGCCCCCAGCGTACCTGGCATCCTCCTGTCACTTCCGGGTGATGTGCATGTGGCACGCGCGCATGCACAAGATGCCGGCCGGGAGCCCCCCGCTCCCGGCTAAGATACACTTGGCCAGCCCTATCTGGGCTGGGTAAGTATGGCCTAGCAGGCCTAGGAAGCCTGGCTAGCAGTAGGTGAGGCTGGGCCTACAACCCCCAGAAGCCCCTGGGAGGTTTTGGAGCCAAAATTGACCAATAGGGAAGAAAAGGGCTGGGGAACAAAAGGGCTGGTGCCAGAGCAGAAGCTGTTCTTTCTTCCAGAGGGCAGAGTCGGAAGGAAGGCTGCTGCAGGGGAGAGACCCTCATCCTGAGGGCAGGGTGAGTAGTGTAAGGCCACTTGGAATAGTGAGCTAGGGACAGTATATATTTAGACATGTCAGGGCATTTGATTTCTTTTCTTTTCACCCACTTACTGTTATTATTCTGCACCTTGTTGTTTGACCTCCTATAAAATAAACCGTCTCCTTGTTTCACTCTGCCTGGTCCTCACGCCTGTTATTTGGCCAAAAGGGGGGTCTGAAGGTCTTGGGAGGGTGCTCTGGGCCTTCTCAAAGGAACCTGGAACAAGAGTGGTGGCAGCGTCAGGTGACACCCCACCTGAGCCGTGACAAGCCCAAATAGCCCAGCTTAGCCAGGGCTCATCAGAGTTTGGGAGCTAAGAGGGTCAGGCAAGGTCTATACTTGGATGGGAGACGGCCAAGGAAGAAAAGAGCCAGAGTCCTGGAGCACCTTAAAGACTAACAAAATATGTGGCAGGGGGTGAGCTTTCATGAGTCACTGCTCCCTTCTTCAGAGAAATCTGATGGAGTATCTGAAGAAGTGAACAGTGACTCACAAAAGCTCCCCCCCGCCACATATTTTGTTAGTCTTTAAGGTGCTCCTGGACTCTGGCTCTTTTCTACTTCTACAGACAGACTAACATGGCAACCCATCTCTACCTATGGCCAAGGAAGAGAATGGGTACTACATGGTGGAAGGCAAAGGGAACCAAACTCTGCTGGTCTCTTTCCTGGAATGCCCCAGAAATGGGGTCACCATGAGTTGGTTGCAACTCAATGGGATGTTTTTTTCCTTCCTCCCATAACACTAGAACTCAGGGCCACCCGATGAAGATGAGGAGCAACGGGTTCAGGACAGACTAAAGGAAATGTTTATTCAACAGGGAATTACACTTTTATGGATGTGTGCTCAGATAACATCCATCTGAATATCGACCCCCAAAAGATGTTTTTGTTATTTCTAGGTATATTTGGGTATTTGGAGAGATGTTCAGGATTCTTGGAAATGCCAGTATCTGCATTCCATAGGCATCCAGAAATGCACAGAGATGTCTGGTACCCACATTTCATGGGTACCAGGCCTTTTGTTTCTCCCTTTAGCGGGTTCCCTGGCAACAGGAGGCAGTTCCTAGCTGGCTACAAGCATGGACGGCTTCAAAAGGGAATTAGATAAGCATATGGAGCAGAGGTCCATCAGTGGCAATTAGCCACAAGGTATAGATAGGGGCTGTGGGGCAAGTGATGCTCTGTCTTCTTGGTGCTTGGGGGGATCAACAGTGAGAGGGCTTCTAATGTCCTGGCCCCACTGCTGGACCTCCTGATGGCACTGGTATTTCTGGCCACTGTGTGTCACAGAGTGTTGGACTGGATGGGCCTTTGGCCTGATCCAACATTGGCGTCTCTTATGTTCTTATGTTCTTATGTTCTAAGAGTCTTGCCTGGCCGGGGAAAGGCAGCTCCCTTTTGATGCAACAAACAAACACCTGGTCTGTGGACAGCAGTTCACAGTTGCCTCCTTCTCTTACCATCCCTCATTTGTGGGAGTGGGGCCCTTTTCCAATGTTATTTTTAGCTCCTCATCATCTCTGCGGCCCTTCCAAGTAACTAGAGATGCCGGGGATTGAACCTGGGACCTTCTGCATGCCAAGCAGAGGCTTTTCCCCTGAACCGCGGCCCCTCCCCAACAGGGGGGTCCGTCCTGACCCTTCTAACCAGAGATGCCAGGGATTGAGCCAGGGACATTCTTTAAACCAAGTAGATGCTCATCCACTGAGCCATGGCCCTTATAGATCATTAGTTCCTGTGACTGGCAGGCTGTCTAGATTACCCAACCCTGGAATAAAAAACCTAAAATCTGGACTTTGCTGCATAGAAGACATGCAAGAGAAGGGAGAGAGAGAAGAAGAAGAGAAAGGAGGAGGAGAAGAAGAAGTGATTGAATTTATATCCTGCCCTTCACTATCTGAAGGAGTCTCTGAGCAGCTTACCATCTCCTTTCCCTTCCCCTCCCCACAACAGACAGCCTGTGAGGTAGGTGGGGCTGAGAGAGCTCTTTTGAGAACTGCCCTTGAAAGAACAGCTCTGAAAGAACTGGGCTTTGATTCCCCGCTCCTCCACATGCAGCTGCTGGTGTGACCTTGGGTCAGTCACGGCTCTGAAAGAACTTGTGACTGACCCAAGGTCACACCAGCAGCCGCATGTGGAGGAGTGGGGAATCAAACCCGGTTCCTCCCAGATTAGAGTCTGCGCTCCTAGCCACTACACCAAACTGGGCTCCTATCCTCCAAGTCAAGCCATGGACTTTTGGGTGTTTGTCCATCCATGTGCCCCAAGTGCAGCTGTCCATGGTGCTGAAGTGACACTAACAGGTTTCTTTAAAGCATCCTTGCTTTTTTTGGGGGGGGAAGGGGGCTAAACGACCTGGGAAGCGACTGGCCGAGGAACCCAAACAAGGGTTCTGTATTTGCATATCCAATCAATATCCCCCGATGTTAATGGTGAGGCTGATGCCAGCACAAGAGTGCCGACAAGAACGGATTTTGTTGGCGCCCGGCCTCCCTCTGAAGAACGCAAATGACCTTTCCGTGCGAGCGGCCGATTTTGACACAATCCATTTTAAATAGACTGCGGGGGTTAGGAAGTTTGTGAAATTGTTCCATAAAGGACATCCTTTATTGTCCGCAGTGGAATGGGATGCATTCTAAAGAAGGGGATGGGGAAAGCAAACACGACTGGTTATCAAGCCTAAATATTTCAGCAAGCAGAGATAAATGTTCCGGCGCCATCGTTGACAGAGAGCTGTTGACACATCTGTATTTATGTGCAGTGGCACATTGGGGAGGGGTGTTAGGGTCTCATAAAGATAAATATTAGAAAAGTAATCACCTGAGGTCTGACACTTGGAAACGGGTGGTTCAGAATTAGTATTCTGTGGCTGTGCTGCCCCGTAATGTGTGTGATTGAATGGCTTTTCTTATTGGAGCAAACTGATTTATCACCTTCTGCAAGGTGTAAAAGGAAAATCAAAGGCAGCATAATAAAATCTTATATGGCCCAGATATAATTTTATTGGGTTCTTTGTATACTGTAGCATTTTGCAACCAGGAAAGGAATGTGAAAATTAGTTTGGTGAATTCGATTGTCCATCGGTTCATGCAGGTCAATCAAAACAAATACCATTCAGGTGACAGTCAGATGAGATAATGTCATTTTGAGGTGTACAGAGGGAGGGAGGGAGGG
>NW_015175578.1:9714-11874 GCF_001447785.1 Gekko japonicus | reverse complement strand
CTCCCTCCCCCCCATTTAAACATAAATAAAACACATGCAAAACACACACAAAATATACACAAAACAACAATTATAAGACCCCATAAAGAGTCACATTTTTTTTAAAAAAAAACCCTCCAGTTAGGACTGCCAATCAAGAAAAGCTACATGAGTCAAATGCAGTCCTAAATCAGTTAAATATAGTCCCTAGCTGATTACTTGCAGTTTCATTTAGTTTTGGTACGTCCAGGGTCTTAGAACATCTTTATAGAGAGTAAAAACTTAGGCCTTGAATTTATCCTCTGGTTTGAAACCCCAAGCCAAAGCAGTCCTCAATGATCCTGTTGACTGTGATTGTGGTCTTATTTGCCTGTTCTTCACTTGCGGATATTTATATGTATGATTTAATGTGTTTTGAGGACTACTTAGTCCAGTGGTTTCAATCTAGAGGCTAAATTCAAGGCTTATGATTTAATTTAGATTATAAATGCACTGCTCAGTCTTCATGGTACCTACTTCCTTGGTGGTCTCCCATGCAAATACTAACCAGTTTGGTGTGGGGGTTAGGAGCAGGGACTCTAATCTGGGAGAAACGGGTTTGATTCCCCACTCCTCCACACGCAGCTGCTGGTGTGACCTTGGGCCAGTCACAAGTTCTTTCAGAGCTGTTCTCTCAGGAGCAGTCCTCGAAAGAGCTCTCTCAGCCCCACCTACCTCACAGGGTGTCTGCTGTGGGGGAGGGGAAGGGAAAGGAGATTGTAAGCCGCTCTGAGATGCCTCTGGGTAGTGAAGGGCAGGGTAAAAATCCGATCTCTTTTCTTCTTTTTCTCTTCTTCTCTATCTACCAGTCTGTCTGTTTGTCTTTCTGTCATCTATTTATTAATTTATTTGCTTCCTTCCTTCATTGCTAGCCAAAACATTTATAACTCATTTATAACTTTCCCCAAAGCTAAAGGCAGCTTACACCAGTAAACAATAAAATATGGAATGAATCTGAGCTTACACAATTTAGAATCATTGAATCAAAGAGTTGGAAGGGACCTCTGGGGTTATCTAGTCCAACCCCTGCACAAGGCAGGAAATTCACAAATACCTCCCTCCCCACACACCCCCAAGGCCTGCTGTTCTATGTCCAGAAGATGACAAAAAAAAAACCCTCCAGGATCCCTGGCCAAACCAGCCTGAAGAAAAAAATGTTTCCTGACCCCAAAGTGGCAATTAGCATTTCCCTGGGCATGTAAGAAAGGGCCACAAGAACTAAACACTGATGCAACCCTTCCTGCTCTCCCTCTCATGATCTGCCTAAGTTCACAGAATCAGCATTTCTGTCAGATGGCCATCTAGCCTCTGTTTCAAAACCTCCAAAGAAGGAGAGCCCATCACGTCCCGAGGGAGCCTGTTCCACTCAGGAACCCTCTTAACTGTCAGGAAGTCCTTCCTAATGTTTAGCCGAAAACTCTTCTGAATTAATTTCAACCCATTGGTTCTGGACCAACCTTCTGGAGCAACAGAAAACAACTCCACACCATCCTCTAGATGACAGCCCGTCAAGTACTTGAAGAGGGTTATCATATCACCTCTCAGTCGTCTCCTCTCCAGGCTAAACACACCCAGCTCCTTCAACCTTTCCTCATAGGACTTGGTCTCCAGACCCCTCTCCATCTTCATTGCTCTCCTCTTGACATGTTCCAGCTTGTGTATATCCTTTTAAAATTGTGGTGCCCAAAACTGAACACAATACTCTATTTGCAACAGGTCTGAAATATATTAAGCCAAACAAACTAACCAAGAGTTGCCCCACACAAGGGGATTTGGGCCAGTTGTGGGACAGTTCGGGGGCGGATCAAAGCAGCGCGATCACACCACAACATTTGGAAAGCGTCCTGCTTCCGTACCCGAACTGGCCCTTTCCCCGGAAAAGCCGGCGCAACTTGCAACCACCTACCTTGGTGGTTCATCCTGTAGCTGCACGGCAAGCCGGGCGTTTGGTCGCCGGCACTTCCTTGCGCCGGCACAACCCCGGCCCGGAGCCGAACTGCGCATGCTCCGACATGCGCAGTTTGGTGGTTCATCCTGTAGCTGCACGGCAAGCCGGGCGTTTGGTCGCCGGCACTTCCTTGCGCCGGCACAACCCCGGCCCGGAGCCGAACTGCGCATGCTCCGACATGCGCAGTTCGGCCG
>NW_015175578.1:9528-9630 GCF_001447785.1 Gekko japonicus | reverse complement strand
GGGCCTGTGTTTAGCAGTGTGTGGAAGCACTTAGAGTTGTTGCAGAGTCCTGGCTGATTGAGAGAGGGAGAGGAAGTGGCATTGTTTGACTGGGACTGACTG
>NW_015175578.1:0-5524 GCF_001447785.1 Gekko japonicus | reverse complement strand
TTCCTTCCTTCCGTCCTTCCTTCCTTCCTTCCTTCCTTCCTTCCTTCCTTCTTGATCACAACTTTGGGGTCAGGAAGCAATTTTTCTCCATGCCAGTTTGGCTGGAGATCCTGGAGGTTTTTGTCATTTTCTGGGCATGGAACATTTCCTTCCTTCCGTCCTTCCTTCCTTCCTTCCTTCCTTCCTTCCTTCCTTCTTGATCACAACTTTGGGGTCAGGAAGCAATTTTTCTCCATGCCAGTTTGGCTGGAGATCCTGGAGGTTTTTGTCATTTTCTGGGCATGGAACAGGGGTCACTGTGGGTGTGGAGAGGGAGGTATTTGTGAATTTCCTGCATTGTGCAGGGGGTTGGACTAGATGACCCTGGAGATCCCTTCCAGCTCTATGCTTCTATGATCCCTTCCGCTTTCTTGATTTACACCATTTTGTCTTTGTTGTTCCCATTCCTTGCCTTTCGGCTGCGATTTCGTCCCCTTCCCAATTCAGCAGAAGTCAAGCCGTCTGGGAAGCATTTACCACTCTCCAATGAAGACTGAATGACCTTTCTGCTCGGCAACATGGGCAAATGGCTCATCCCTAGATAATGCTCCTCCTTATAACAAACCATCAGCAGCCCCCTTCCCAATTCAGCAGAAGTCAAGCCGTCTGGGAAGCATTTACCACTCTCCAATGAAGACTGAATGACCTTTCTGCTCGGCAACATGGGCAAATGGCTCATCCCTAGATAATGTTCCTCCTTATAACAAACCATCAGCGGCGGCGCACTTTTATCTGCGTGAACAATCGCAAAGTGTCGCATTAGCCTTTTAATGAACAAAGTCTCCCGTTAAAGGCTCTGCTCTGACTAATTCCATGTCATTTATGATTTGATTCATTGACGAACGCCACGGAGCAGTTCCCCGGGAGAATATGCACATTTTCCAGGAGTCGCTGTGCCATAGTTTAATAGGTCACAAAACTAAATAACAGACGATGGTCATGGAAGGGCAGGGTAAGCATTCAAAGGCTGCTAAAAGAGTTATAGAACCCTAGAGCAGGGGTGGTCAAACCACAGTTTGGGAGCCGCATGTGGCTCTTTCACAAATATTGTGTGGCTGGTCATGAAATTACCATAGAGAAGTTGCGCCCGACATTTTGAGGAGGACTTCAACTAAATTTGCTTTTTTAATATATTTCTAAGGGTCTTTGGAAAGCGTAAACAGAGAGGCATGGAGGACTAAATCTTATCATCTAGAAGAGTGCTTTATTTTGCGAATCTGTGAATTGGAAAGAAATCGCCAAGACGGAGACCAGGAGAGGCAAGAAAAGAGCCGACTCAGACCCAGAACTTAAACCGGTTGTGAGACCTAGGATTGGATCTACTTCAACCCCCAAAATGTCAAGGGAAAGAGAGAAAAAAGAGATGCAAGCCTCCATGGAAGCAATGGAGAAGAGAATGACAGAGGCAATACAAGCCATGGGGCACAACCCCGGCCCGGAGCCGAACTGCGCATGCTCCGACATGCGCAGTTCGGCCGGCTCCCAATTAGGGCCGTGTTTTCTCCCCGGCGTTCGATCGCGCCAGGGAGAAAAGGCGCCGCGGCCAGTGGATCCGTGGGATCCCGCCGCGGCGTCTCAAAGTTGGTGCGGCTTTTAAAAGCCGTGCCTTAAGAGGCTTTTCCCCTGTCGTGTGGCAGGGGCCATAGTCTTCAGTAAAACAAATCAATTCCATGCAATTTGATTCCGAGCTCTTGGACAAATGTCCCTTTAAACCTGCAAACCTTCCAAAATCCTGGAAGACCTTTTGAAGAATTCCTGGAAGGTGGCAAAAGGACAATTGCTCCAGCCAGATCGCTGGCTTCAGTTTATATGTACAAAAACTGGGAAGAATCATAGAATCATAGACTGTTAGAGTTGGAAGGGGCCTTGCAGGTCATCTAGTCCAACCCCCTGCACTCTGCAGAATCATAGACGAAAGATAGCCCTACAACAAACTCAAAAGATGGTCATCCAGCCTCTGCTTGAAACCGTCCAGCGAAACATGTGAAAATTCTCAGTTTGTGTGTCCCACCTCTTAGAGATGCGTTAGGTCCACGGAGTGCATCTTATCTTACGGCCACCAAAATCTTGGAGCTGGCACAATACCAGTTGTACCAGAAGCACAGAAAAAAAGATGCACTGTTTTATTTTCACATCCTCTCCACCAACTACTACATTGTACACAAAGTATTCCCAGTCAAGCACTGCCAACCTATTTTCAAAAGCCCATGTTTGACTCCTAATTTTCCCTCATCAGGAATCACTTTCCATAAAGCTGTGTCCAATAAAGAGTTCCTTCTTCCATCTTTATAAGAAACTTCAGGTCCTGATAGACATTCTCCATGTCTAATTAAACCACAAAGGAGGGATGGTGGCATGGAACAAATCAATCTTGTCAGACCTCAGAAGCTAAGCAGAGATGGGAGATCACCAAGGAAGACTCTGCAGAGGAAGGCAATGGCTAACCACCTCTGCTTCTCAATTGCCTTGAAATCCCCTTGCTGGGGTCACTATAAGTCTTGGATGGGAGACCACCAAGGAGACTCTGCAGAGGAAGGCAATGGCCAACCACCTGTGCCCCTTAATTACCTTGAAAGTCCCTTGCTGGGCTCACTATAAGTCTTGGAAGGGAGACCACCAAGGAAAACTCTGCAGAGGAAGGCAATGGCCAACCACCTCTGCTCCTTAATTACCTTGAAAGTCCCTTACTGGGCTCACTATAAGTCTTGGAAGGGAGACCACCAAGGAAAACTCTGCAGAGGAAGGCAATGGCAAACCACCTCTGCTTCTCACTTGCCTTGAAAGCCCCTCGCTGGGCTCACCCTAAGTCTTGGAAGGGAGACCACCAAGGAAGACTCTGCAGAGGAAGGCAATGGCAAACCACCTCTGCTTCTCACTTGCCTTGAAAGCCCCTCGCTGGGCTCACCCTAAGTCTTGGAAGGGAGACCACCAAGGAAGACTCTGCAGAGGAAGGCAATGGCAAACCACCTCTGCTTCTCACTTGCCTTGAAAGCCCCTCGCTGGGCTCACCCTAAGTCTTGGAAGGGAGACCACCAAGGAAGACTCTGCAGAGGAAGGCAATGGCAAACCACCTCTGCTTCTCACTTGCCTTGAAAGCCCCTCGCTGGGCTCACCCTAAGTCTTGGATGGGAGACCACCAAGGAAGACTCTGCAGACCACCAAGGAAGACTCTGCAGAGGAAGGTAATGGCAAACCACCTCTGCTTCTGACTTGCCTTGAAAGCCCCTCACTGGGGTGGCCATAAGTTGGTTGTGACTTGACAGCACATATGTATGTACTTAACTTGCAGGATTGGTGTGCAAAATGGTAAACTGCTATATGCACATTTTAAATAATTAAATGAATAATCAAATAAATAAAAATGCTTTTGGCAAAATCAGACCCATTGATTCATTCAGTCCTGGCAGCTGAACTCTTCTTCCAGGTAGATCCAGGTGGTCAGCCATGTTGGTCTGAAGCAGTAGAGTCCATTGGGGCACCTTTAAGACCAACTAGGTTTTATACAAGGTATGAGCTTTCGTGTGCAGGCACACTTTTTCAGGTGAGGTTCAAACTTATAGGAAGGGGCTGAACGGCAAATGAACATGTCACATGATAAAGATGTGCAAAGACAGAACGAAATAACAAGCTATGGTTCTAAGGTCAACAGTTGTAAAGCAATAACTATGTCAAAATAGCAGATAGATGTGTAAAGGTGTCTTTTCTAATTGTGGGAAGTAAACTGATACTCTCCGTTCTCTCTTCTCAGGCATGGAGGCCGCTTAACAGCATAAGGGAGATCAAAACAGAATTGAGGTGTTACATCTATATTGACAATACCTCACTCCAGGGCTATTTTTGGGCAGGAACGCACAGGAATGAAGTTCCGGCTGGCTTCATAGTAGGCCACGCCCACTACAGCCAAAGCCTCTGCATGTGCGTGGCTACAGAGGGAAGGCCTGGAGAGCGACACCCCTGGCGACTCCAAGGCAGGTGAGCCAAGGGGGCCCTGGAAGGATTGGGGAGGCATTTAAATGCCTCCCCGTGCCTTCCCCGGCCTGTTTAAACTGCCTTCCCTTCCCTTCAAGGGGGCGCGGGGCGCCCGGGCAAGCCAAGGGAAGGCATGGGGTGTGGCCTAATAAGCTAATGAGCCACAATGCCAGGGTGTGGTCTAATATGCTAATGAGTTTCTGCTGTTGGGTGTGGTCTATTATGCTAATGAGTTCCAGCTGGGGTTTTTCTACCAAAAAAGCCCTGCCTCACTCTAAAGCTATGATCTCCTAGACGAGTAAAATTACTAAGCCACAAAAGCAACATTACCGATGGTATGACATCCCATGGGTCACTGCTCTTGGGGCAGACATGTGATCACCAAATGCTCCCTCTAAGCTGTGGAGTCTTGTGAGCAAAAATTCTGCTTTGTGAGCTACTGGCATTAAAGTTGCGAGCGAGCGATATGGCTACTGCATAAATTAGTTTGCTCTGGAGGCCTCCTTCCTGGGCTATGACAGAAATGTGTGAGCCGGGGGCTAAAAAACGTTGAGCTAGCTCACACTCACTCAGCTTAGAGGGAACACTGGTGATCACCAAGATGAATGAATGAATTTTATTGTTATGGCGCTTAGCCAGCAATGTGATCACCAAGTGTGACCAAGCAAGTTGAGAAGCAGCAATGGGGACATTCTGAAATCCACTGAGACACCTCAGGGAGACCTGCAAGATAACATAGACCCCGATCACATGCACAATTAGCCGCATGAGTGGGATGAATGCCAGTCAGATTATACATGCGTGATCACATGGAATCACCTGGCAAGCATGGCACACCGCCGAAAATCCAGAGTTTAAAAGTACCTGGAAAAGTCTTCTATCAAATGGGTTGCGATGGGCCACTGATGGACTTCCTTTGAGTGATCCCTCCAGTGCACTCCTCTCGCCTCGTTGGTGCCGGAAACACCTGCTGACGTGAAAAAAAAATCCACTTCACTGCCATCGCGTCGGATCACATAATGGCGGGGCAA
This sequence comes from Gekko japonicus, assembly GCF_001447785.1. Classification (NCBI taxonomy): domain Eukaryota; kingdom Metazoa; phylum Chordata; class Lepidosauria; order Squamata; family Gekkonidae; genus Gekko; species Gekko japonicus. The sequence continues at coordinate 485 of NW_015175578.1, read as the reverse complement.
ATTGTGACGGCGCAAAGAGCCATGCCACCATCCTGCGTTATCTGGCCCATGTGACCGTGACCATAGTCTATCATGTCAGAAGCAGGTGAGAAGGCTAATCAGGCTTGGAGATGGAAAGGGCCTTCAAGTCACAGCCAATTTATGGTGACTCCATCGGGTTTTCAAGGCAACAGACCAACAGAGGTGCTTTGCAATTGCCTGGCTCTGCATAGGAACCCTGGGCTTCCTTGGTGGTCTCCCATCTAAGTACTGACCAGGGCCAACACTGCTTAGTTCCCAAAAGGCAGGCAATGGCAAACCACCTCTGAATATCTTTTGCCTTAAAAACCTTACAGGATTGCCATAAGTTGGCTGCCACTTGATAGCCCTTCCCACCACCACCATGATACAGAAGTATCATTTTGCAGATCTTTTCTTTCCTTTTCTTTGCAACCATTTGGGTCATGTACTCTTTCTCCCAGTTTCCTTCCTTCCTTCCTTCCTTC
>NW_015175577.1:15273-24438 GCF_001447785.1 Gekko japonicus | reverse complement strand
GCTCTGAGAGAACTGTGACTGACTTAAGGCCACCCAGTTAGCTGCACGTGGAGGAATGGGGAATCAAACCTGGTTCTCCAGATTAGAGTTCACAGCTCTTAACCACTACACCAAACTGGCTCTCCATAACTATTTGAGCAATTTCTTTTAATCTGTAAGAACTGGCTGAATGGTAAACTATTTGTCATATGATTTGGGTGGTGACTGTCATATCTCAAAAGGGAGTTTTTAATCTGTCATTTTTGTATAAAGATTTGTTAGCTTATAAAGCAAACTATGGGTCATGTCACATGTTAACTATGCTCACACATAAATTGTCCATTGATAGTATAGTCTGGTCCAAAATTTAAAATATTTCCAGATATGTGTGTCATCATCCGGCAATAAAATATAGTGGCCATGGTTTGCTTTATAAGCTAACATCAAACTACACAATATATGAGACTAGCTGCCAGGCTTGTTGCAAAGTCAATGGAACGAGCTCTAGCAATACCGTGGAGCGAGGGCTTAAGCCATGAAGGGCATGGAAGTCGCTGTCAGGACCCTTGCTGTCTGGCGTCTTGCTCCCGCTGGCATGGCCATGCCGGTGGCGGCGCGGCCGGGCAGTAAGAGACAGGCGTCCAGCCGCCAGGTGTGGTGGGAGGAGCCCCCAATCTGTGGCACGCTCCCTGCAGCCTTGGCTGGCGCCTCCATGGCCTTCCCTATGGGGAAGTGTTGGCGGTGCCACTGCCGCTGCAGCCACGCTGTTCGGAGCTCAGCAGCTGCAGACATAAAGCGTGGGGGGGGCCCTGAGCATGGTACGCAAGGCGGGGGAGGCAGCCCCAGCTTGTTGGCTCCTGTGGCACTCAGAGGTGAACGCGGGAGCAGAGTGGGCACCGAGGTTGGTAAGTGGAGGCCGGTGAGGAGCTCGGCCACGCTGCGGGCCGCCGGCTGGCTGCTGTGTTTCCCAGCTCCATGAGCAGCCTGGAGTGCCCTGCGAGCCAGCAGGTACCATGGAAGTGGAGGCTGAGGCCAAAACACAGGCATTGTCTACTGTTAAATACGAGACTCAAGGCAGCAGATGAACAGTGATAACAGCTTTATTGAAAAGAAGTCAGAAGAACCAGAACGAGACAAACAACAGAGCAACAGGCTCCTTTTTAAACACTCCGGGCTTGGCAAGTGTTGGAAAAATGCAACTGTAGCACTTGTCAGATGCCCTGGCATGGTCACAAGCCGGTGATGCGCATTGGTCCTTGGCTGTGGGGGCCAGTGCACTGAGAGGAGCGGCTGTGGTGTGAGGGCCCTCCGCCCAATGTGGGGGTTAGTCCACAGGTCGTCTGCAAGGGGAATGAGGGCCGGCGTGGCACCGGCACCCACTGGCAAGACTGCAGGCTCGAGGGGTGCTGGAACGGGTCAGCGCTGTCTCCGTGGCTGGGTGGGCGGCAGCAGCGTAAAGGCCACATTGAGCACTCTGCAGGCAAGTGGGGTGCCAGTCCCCATGCGGCCGCAGGGCAGGCGGCGATGTGAAGTGGGCTTTGGGCAGTGAGGATGGGTGCAGCGGCGGGAGGATCGGCTACCGGTCCCCATCTTTTCCCCCACTGAAACTCCAGGGTGGAGGGTTGACAGAAGAGGCCACCACTGCCTCCATGTCCAGCCGGGTGGCGGCATCCTGTGGACTGCCTCGACCACTGTCAGGCCAGTGGGCCGCGCCTGGTTGCAGGGCATCCAGGTAACTGGAGTCGGTGTCGCCCGACGATGAATGGCGAGAGGGTGGCAGGATTGGCATGGGGCTCAGACGCATGCGGCCACCGAAGCATCCATTCCACCTGATGGCTCCCTGCAGACTGAGGGCGAGAGACTGCCCAGCAGGTCTGCCGGTGGGACTGAGGTGACGGAGGGAGGCAATGCAGCCAGGGGATTGGCCCCCCTCCTGAGTGACAGATCAGGGACCCAAAGCCTGGGGAGGCATGTGGAAGAGTTCACATGAAAACTCAAATATATATAAGAAAGAGAGGAGAGATAGCACCACCTAGTCATGGTTAATATATATCTCTTTTCCAGATGTGTATTTCTTTTCCAGATGTGTCTCTAAAAACTGGCAGTGTTAGTTAGAAATACCCCTAGGTACTATTTTCTTACCCCTTAATTCTTCATTGCAACAGACAAGGCTTCAGGAAAGATAAGTATGTACGTGTACCTACCTACCTCCTAAGTAAAAAGGAACTATTTTTCTATTTCTGTACTCCTAAAGGAACTTGATTGTATGTGTGTGAGATTCTGTTTTGTGTGTATGCGATTTTGATATTTTTCAGTAAAAGATGAATTGTTCTGAATTCACCAGTCTCGTCTCTCTCACTGGGACATTCTTGGGGTGAACCGGACTTCTGTAAACTTTGACAGGAACCCATATTAAATTTAGTTTGCTATCTACTGTAAATAAAGCAGTTTGGCTAACACTTGAGGTGGCCATTTGGTATTTATCATCATCTTTCTATGAGAGATTTATAATAGCTTATGTAAGATTTATTCTTGATAACTTTTATAAAGGACGGACACTGACAATCTGTATAAACTCCTCTTTTACCCAGTCAGGTCAGCTGACACCTCTCATATAGCTGTAAGAACAAAGTCTAACACAAGCAGTCCATCAAGAACAAGATTGAGATTTCCAAGTAAAAAGGCTTAGCAGCCACACAGCTATATAGAACTACTTTTGGTTGAATGCAGCTTCTTTATTTGTTCAACAATTTGCTTGGGAATTCCAGCTCCCTGCAATTCAAACATTTCCCCCCCAAAACATGAACAGGTAAAAAAGCTTTCCCACCTGCTTGAACCACATCTCTCCCCCCAGTAACTGACCAAAGGTGGATAGCATCTGGCTACAGGACATGTCTTGCTCAGCCACGGTGCAATGCTATGATTGGTGTGTCTGCCTACCTGTCTCATAGCCCCATCTTGCAGACTGCAGGAGGAGAGAGTGAAGAGGGGAGGCTGAACAAGACTTAAACTGACTTTATGTAGGTCAAGGAATATACAGTTGTCTGTGCAGCTACAGTCGAAAAGAGAATCCCTTTCTGGAGGAACATGCATGCTTAACAAGTGTAGGATGTCTACAACATTTCCATGCAAATTTGTATATACTTAGTCATATAAGTTGCAACCTATAAACACATGAATGGATTCCAACACTATATTGGGTCACTTATAGCATATAGCTGCTGTTTCTTCTACTTCCTCATCTTCCTCTTTTCAGAGTTAGGTAAAGGTTTCCCTGACTCTAGGGTTGCGGTGCTTATCTCTGTTTCCAAGCCGAAGAGCCAGCGCTGTCCAAAGATATTTCAGTGGTCATGTGGCTGGCATGACTAGACGCTGAGGTGCACGGAACGCTGTTACCTTCCCACAGTATCTATTTGCAATTTCTTGCTTTTGAACTGTTAGGCTGACAGGAGCTGGGACCAGAGACGGGAGCTCACTCTGTCATGCAGCACTCGGGTCTCGAACTGCTGAACTACCGACCTTCCGGTCTGCAGTTCAGCATCTTAACCACTTGAGCCATCGCAGCCCTTTTTTCAGAGTTACACCCTTCTAAATCAGTTGCCATCAAGGAGCTTAGAAGAGTGTAACTCTGGGATTACACCAGTAGAGAGCAATCCTAAAGAGCCTCAGCACTCAGTACCCTACTCATGTCTATTCCATGGGGCTTACTCCCAGGAAAGCGTTCTTAAAATTACTTCCTGAATTTTAGCTACTATTTCCATTGCTCTGCTTTAGCTTTCCTGAGAAAATAAGACAGGAGACAGTCTGCATGACAAAACTGACATGTTCAGTCATTCCACCAGATTTCTTTCAGATGCCAGAGCAGAAAATTAATATGCATCACTTCAGTTGTGAATGGTACACACGTGATTTATGTCTGCTTTTCTCTGCAAAATGAATGGAAGCAACAGCTGAGGAAAAGATCTGGCCCATAACTCCCTGCATTTTGCCAAGAAGAGTGGAGTTGAATGCACATGTGTTAGTGACAACTGATGTGATGATAGTGTGACCTTGGGAAAATATTTATTTATTTACTTCATTTATAGTCCAACCTTTGTCACAGGTCTTCTTGGATAACTCATCTACTAGACCCTTTTCAGACTGGCTTCAGGCCAGGCTAAGGGACAGAGAAGGCTCTACAAGCTTCAGCCGACGACCTTCAACTGAGTGTAGGCAAAGGCCATGCCTCCTTGTTGCTCTTGTAGGACTTATCTGCAGCCTTTGATACAGTTGATCATACCATTTTGCGGAGGTGCTTAGAGGCAGAAGTATGTATCAGGGGACGCATGCTAAACAGGTTCAAATCATTCCTCACGGGTCGAAATCAAATGGTTGCTGTGGGAGACCAGTTGCCATTAGTGTGGTACCGATCCTGTGGAGTTTCACAGCGGACAGTCCTATCCCGCATGCTTTTCAAACTCTATGTAAAGTCCTTAGGACAAATCATTCCTAGCTTTGAGGTTCGATGTCATCAATATGTGGGTGATACCCCGCTCCGGGTTGGATGTCATCAATATGTGGGTGATACATATTGTATCCTTATCCAAATTCCCTAATGATGTGGTAGAGGGCCTGAATACCGTCTGGCTGCTGTGGTAAATTGGCTAAGAGTGAACAAATTGAAACTAAACCCTGAAAAGACAGAGGTAGTACTGATTGGAAGGCAGAGATCTTGAAGGACGTTGTGCTCCCCACTTTTGATGGAGTTCAGCTAACCCTTTTTGACTCAGTTAAGAGCCTTGTGGTTATATTGGACCCAACTTTATTACTGCAGTAGTAAGTTAATGCAATTGCTAAAAAGGCATTCTTCCAACTCAGCGTAGCCCAAAAGATGTCCCCTTTCCTTGATATGGCTGATCTGGCCACTTGGATCCCTGCCACAGTAACTAGACTACTACAATGCACTGCACATTGGTCTCTCCTCAAAATCAGTTTAGAAACTCTAGCTGGTTCAAAATACCACAGCTCAGCTATTATTGGGAGCTAGATGGTACACGCATATTACTCCCATCCTACAGTCACTTCACTGGCTGCCCATCAGTTATCAGGCTCATTTTAAGGTAGTAGCTATCACATACAAAGCCCTTTATAGTCTTGGACTCTCATCGGTGCAAGACCATCTTCCCCATCATGCTCCGCCATGACAACTTCACTCATGCCAACCTGTAAAGCAGCAAAATCAACAACTGCCCACACATGTGCTTTTTTGTTGTGGCCCCCACTTTGTGGAATGGCTTACCTGAGGAGGTCAGGAAGGCTCCCACTCTCATGGCTTTCCGCAAACTATGCAAAACTGAATTTTTCAAGAGGGTTTTTTCTGCACAGGCAATCGACTTGCACTGTACTAAATGATTCACCAAGTTACTTAGAAAAATTGTTAGGGACTGCGGTTTATACTACCGTATATAGCTAGTTGAAACTAGGATCCTACTATGGAATTTTGTATCATGTTAATACTTATGCTTGATTCAGTTCTGTTTTTAGGATTCTGGATGGTTCTATAATCCTAACCTTATTGCACTGTTTACTGAATGTCCCATCCATTAATTGTACTGATTCACTCTGTGTAATCCACCTTGAGTCCAAGTGAGACAGGCAGACTATAAATAATGTAAATAAATAAATAAGTTAGTCTATTGCAGAAAGTCCCAGAATATTTGAAAACTGTGGCATCCCCTAGAACACTGTCAATTTTAAAAAAATGACTATGGCACATGCTGAGAAAAATGAAGTGAAATTAATTTCCTTGATACATCATATCAGTTTTGGCTTATAGAATATTTCTAGTATTTCCCTTTACAGCAGGGGTCCCCAGCCTTTTTGAGCCTGCAGGCACAGTTGAAATTCTGACAAAATGTGGTGGGCATATAGCCACAAATGGGCTGCCACAAAATGACTGCTTCAGCAGGTGGAGCCGGCCACAAAATGGCAGCCACAGCATACCTTCAGTCACACAGTGAAGATCTGTGTGCTGTGGGGGCATCTGCTGTCAAAGCAATGTTCTTAAAAATATGTACAGTTAATCAAATCTCCAGAAGCCTTCCTGGGCAGAAGCACCACTTGGCCCTGCCCACGTTCTAAAAACAGCTGGTGGTGGGTACCAGGAAAGGTGATGGTGGGTGTCATGGCACCCACAGGCACCGCACTGGGGAGGAACCCCTGCTTTACAAAGTAACCAGTCGCAGTTTCTTGTACCCTGGATCAACTTATTCCAAACATTATTTTAACAAGAGGGTACTGAGAATAAGAGGGAAAAAGGAGCGCAATGAAGAAAAAAATAACTTTTTACATTTGGCTGTTGCAAGAAGGAGGTGCTGACTCTCCCGTGGGAGGACTTGACTACTGTTCAGAATATTTTATTTCCCTGGAGCTGTTCAAGAGAACTTTTTCTCCAGGCCAGAAGCTGGCAACTGTATCAGGCCCTGTTCAGGCCTGCTTAAAATTCTGCTGAGGAATCTCGCCTAACCTGTGGACTGCCAATGCAACAGTGCCTCGCATCAGTTTCCTGATTACTTGCCAAGTGAAGAGATTATGACTGTGTGTTCTATGACCCTGGTGGCTGCTTCAGCTTTGGCTCTTTACTCTCATACACTCACTCCAGGCTCCCATTCATTCAAGAGAGTTTTCCCTACTTCAGTTTCTGAAATTGCCCCACAGCCTACCTTAGTGGGCATTTTGATGGATGGGAACGTACAACAGAAAAGTTTATCAGATAAGAATGCAGAGATTACATGTTCAGTCGCTGAGTTCTGTGCATTTATTCTTAGATTGCGGGAGTCGCATTTTAAAAGTTTTTAAATTTAGATTTTATTCTGTATATTATCTCTGTTTTTTCCTTCTTTTTCATACTATGTAAAGACCGTAATAATAATAAAACTAAAAACTTAACAGAAAAGTTGCAGATCTAATTCTTGAGGAAGTGTGAAAGTGTGACAGTGCTTGCAAGAATTTGTGCTATCTGTTTTATTGTGGAATGGGCATCCCCCTGTCCCCTCTGATATTTGAATGTTTGCCTTTTTCATTCACCTCATTGGGTAAAGATTTATTGGTATTTAGGCTACAGTTCTATGCACACTTAATTGAATGTGCCCCATCATGGGATTTGCTTCTGAGATAAACGTAAACTAGCTTGGGTTGCTTATATGAAACTAAATTGTCTACAATTAAAATTCAAGACTTAATTTTAGTCTGTATGCCTCATCCCTTTTACTGACTAGTCTAATCAAAGTCAAACATGAGTATTGAAACAGTGCCAATCGCAGCCTTTTAAAACAAAGGAAAGAGGGGAGCTTAGGAAATCCCAGCAGGTGGCACTCTCTGCCTCTCTTGTGGCTGATCTTATTTTTAAAACACAGCAGGCGAGCATTTCTTCATTAAATGTCTTTCACTTATTGTTGTATGAATATATCATCATGCCACGGGATTGCATCAGAGAGGCAAATGGGTTTAATAAACAGCAAATTACAAAACATTACAGCTGAAGGTTTAGGCCTGAATAGTTACAATTTGTGTATATTTGTCCTCATTACTATTTCCCAGTCTGTGATTCTAATCACATTTATGTGAGAGTAAATACTAATACGAAATGTTATGGGCCCCAGGAAGAGGCTCCTGGAAATGCTTCTGTGTGGCAGAAGATTCCATCGGGCTCATATTCGAAAGTATCATACCCCATGTGGATATCCCTGACTGCATGGAGAATCTCTATGATGCTAATCTCTGAGAGTTCCTGGCAAAAGAGATCACTTTTCTGCTGGAAAAGGCAATGTCTGGTGTACAAAGACAAAGGTCATGGTCACATGGTCATTTTGATTGGGTTTCTCAACTGTTCCCTATCGCATTTAAAAGGGCTGATCAGACAACCGATCAGCATATGCGCATCCTTTTTTTTTTTTTAATTGTGTCTGGACAGTGCCTGGAGCTTCATCACGCAATGCAAGTGGTTGGGCAAGGGATGTGTGGTTATCTGAACCCGCTAAAAATATCCTTGATCAAATCTACAGTGGGAACAAATCGTGGCAAGTTTGCCATGTGACCACACCCAAAGAGAAGAAGACCCTGCAGGGAGCAGCGAGAAGACGATTAGACAGGATAGTGAGGTCAGCACCTTCTCTCCTTTTAAGTTGCATTCCTTGTCTGTCTCCAGATTGCTATTCTCAAGGGAATTTCCCCCTTCCTCTCAGAAGTGCCACACTCAGTCTTACTCTCTCTCTCAGCTAGAGATGCGGTTAGGAACCTATCTCTGTCTCTTCTCTTTCCTATCAAGTATGTTAATTCCTAAATAAACCCTTATCTACTCCTTAATCTGGTTGTGCGCCATTGCTGTATTAATTACTCTGCCAACACTTACTCCATCAATTTGAAGCATGTTTGGCTACTGGGAAACATGACCTCTGCAGCAACCAGCATCACTTTCTACAGAGCATCCAATGCAACTGTACTGGGTTATGAAAAATGTTAGAGGAAACAACACCACTTTCTTGCACTTCAGAAATATCAGAACTTGAGGTACAACTGTATTAAACTCTCCACTGAATACGTTAAGGGCCATGCAAGGATGCATATTGATTTCCAGAATGAATGTTAATATCATGGACAAAGGCATGAAAGAAAGCTTGAGTAAAAAGTGTATGGAACTGGGCTTCTTTTAAAACAGGATACTTGACCAGCTTGACTCCAGTTCGTATGTTTAAAATTCCTTGACTTAAAGCAGTCCATGATTGCAGTTCTTTGGAGAAATAACACATGAGTCAAGACATCTATAAGAAGGACTTCCAGTTTAACGGCACTGCGAACGGACGGGTTTAGGATCTTCTCCCACCTGTCCGGCTCCTCTTCGTTCGTTTTGGAGCTCCCCGTTTGTGCGGAGGAGCTCTGCTTCACTTCCTGGAGGGAGGTGAAGTAGCAGGGGGCTTTGCAGCGCCCCCCCCCATTTGGCAATCGCGCGGGGGGTGACGCTTCCCCCCCATTGATGGCAATCGCGGGGGGTGACGCTGGTCTGCCCTGAAGCAGGAACGAAGATTTGGAAGAACATGGTTCCCATGTTCTCTGAGCAGCGACCAGCCGTTTTTAAAGTAATGCTAAGCAAGTGGCACTTCATACAAACGATATCTTCTCGCATATCTTTTTGTCAAGAAATTGGAGACT
>NW_015175577.1:0-13518 GCF_001447785.1 Gekko japonicus | reverse complement strand
GTTGGCAGGAGCTGGGGCAAGGGTCGGGAGCTCATCTCAACCACGGTGGTATTCGAACCGCTGTTACAGCTGTTCGAGATGACTATTTCTACCAGCATTTAACTGCCTGCGCCACCGCCCCCTATTTAACAAAGGAATAACAAAGGAATCTTAATAGAAGTTAAGATGGTGATTAATATAAAAAATAAGTGGCAGATATGGGGATAATTAAATGTCTAAGTCTTTTGTTTTTGGCTCCGTGTTAGATAATTTGGAAAATTTCATAAATATAATACAGGAGTAAAAAAGGTATGAAATGCGCGATATGTAACTTCATTGGAATAACATCAGATATAAGAGATTAATGAATTTACTATGATTTTGTAGATGTGCCTAAAATTATGTACTTGTATTTCTTTCTTTGTTTTGTTTTGTTTGGAAAATTAATAGACTATTTTTTAAAAAAGACATCTATAAGAACAAAATCAGATAGGTTGGGTCAAACTGACGGTCCATCCAGCATCCTATTTCACACAGTAGCCTACCAGCTGCTGCTGGAAGACCAACCAGAAGGTCACAGAAGACAAAGCCTTCCCTTATTGTTGCCTTCAAGCATGGGTGTTGAGTGAATTTGTGCTTCAGAATCTAGATATCCTGTTTAGTCATTGTGGCTAATAAGCCCTTTTCGCATTACAGTGAACACACGCACATCATCTACGTGAGAATATCTGTTTGTAAGAAAGAGCCAACGTCCTCACTTTACAGATGAATTTAGGGACCAGAACCTGGATAAATTATCAGTTTCAGTCACACATTCAGCTGTACATGTATAGAATGTAACATGAGAATTACTTGGTGCATGTATAAGGAAAAATCATAAATTACAATGAAGGCACATACAATCCATGTACAACGTACACTTGATTTTTCTTTATACATTTGCTGAATAATTTCAATGCTATAGTCAATGTATATACAGCTGAAACTGTGGCTACAATCATACACAGTAAACAATACACTTTCCAACTGGATTTTACTGTGTGAACTAGCAAAATCCAGTTGGAAAGTGCATTGAAGGTTGATTGAAAGTGGATTATTTGGTGTGTGTGATCACAGCCTGTGATTTAAAACCCCACATCCCTGATTTCATATGTAGAGTGGATAGGTGTCAAGTATATGTGGTACACAGATTGTATGTTTGTTTGCTGTAATTTGTGAATAGGGCTATGTACAATCTGTGTACAATGTACACCTGATTTTTCTTTATATGTTTATTAAGTAATTCTCATTTTATATTCAATGCTTGTAGACCTGAATGTGTGATTTAAACCATATGTTTATCCAGATACCAGTCCCTGGATTATTTGTAAACCCACATGTTATCTTTTACCAATAGATGTATGCATGAACATGCAGAATGTACATGTGTTCACTGCAATATATGAAGAGCACTATAGTGAATGATAGACTTAATCTGTGTGAATTTTTCTAATCCCTTGTTAAAACCAAACTCAAAAGGTGCTAGGCAAAGTTGTTTTATTTATTTGCTGAGGAATTCCAAACAATCTTACCCAGTTCATTTTGAAAATTATATATTATTTACTGAAGGCAAATTATTGGTTATTGTTGTTTCGTAGATGACAGCCTTCTCTTCCTCTTGAGAGAACACTGCACAGAGCAGGAGGTGGCACCACTTTTATGGGAAGCGATCCTTGGATTATTACAAGTTACATAGTTGTAGTTGCCAAATGATACCTATACAGAAAAACTAGGAATACACAGTTTTAGGTGGATTTTTTTTAAAAAAGATCCAATGGATGAGCAGCACAACTGTCTTATGCTTCTTGATACCTAAGCGATTTTAAACATGAATTTAACTTCTGTGTAGATAATTGCATGTTCCTAACGCCTGTAGCATCATATATTATGACCATTATTTTACTGTTTATATACATTCTGTGAATTTACCACCATGGAACGTCTTCCCAGCATGTCCATGAAGTGACACAGATATTTGTGCATCTATCCCATGTGACAGGATACACTTGGGCTATATACAATTTCCTGCCAGGAAATGACATTCATGTAGGATATATAAAGTAGCCCTTAGGAAGAAAAAAATCTTGCACATTTAGAGATCATGCACAGGAGATATCTATATAATCCTTGAGTCTGCCTCTTGACTCAAAGTACGCTTTGTTGACAGCTCAAATAATGTCTCTTAATACATGAAGTACAATACAATGTAAACTCTTAATGAAAGTTTTAGTATATGTCATACTTACTAATGCAGTGTCTTCTATATCTGTGTGTCTATGAATGTGTGTGCACGCGCATATAAAGCCCCATCAAGTCACAGCCGATTTGCAGCAACCCCAGCAAGGGTCTTTCGAGGCAAGTGAGAAGCAGAGGTGGTATGCCATTGCTTTCCTCTGCAGAGTCTTTCTTGGTGGTCTCTCTTCCAAATACTGACCCTGTGTAGCTTCTGAGATCTGATGAGATCGGGCTATACCATGCTGCCTTCCCTATCTTCACTGATAATGTAAGGACTGTACATTCTATGTGATGGAATATTTCACCCATGCCAATTGTTCTGTGGGGGTGGTGGGGAATAATTAGCAGCTCTTGTGTAAGGGTGAGAGAAAGGAAAGAAACATAAAATATAGAAAACCAATTTAGGATGCAATCAATCTATCTCATGAATAACCAGAACTATGTAAGGATGTTAGGTTCTTACTCAGCATTTTAATAATAAACCAAATTTCTCTGGAGTCTGTGCCAACTCCTAGGTCTCCAAGTTGTTTTCCTGTCCTATTGTGACAGAACATTCAGAGTTCGACTGTTGATCTGGAGTTTCTATGTTGACTATAATTAAGATCAACAATTCTGTAGTTTTGTGGGATCTTGGCTTTCATAGGAGAGGATGGGTGCGGGGAGCTACAAAGGTCAGTCAGGGAGTCGAACGTGCCCACAGCTCTCACCCTTTCCTTTTTGGTTTCAGTTTTGCCCAGATCCGAATTTGTTGGTCTGGGGTTTGCATGTATTAGTTGCTGGACTTGAGAATTCATAAAGTACCTTTGAAACCTAATCCCAAACTCAGCATAGTAGGAGGATGTGCAAACACAAGGGCTGGTATTTGATTGGAGCAAAATCGTAAAAGAAACCATTCGTAGCACAGAGGTCCAGGAATTTGTTCCACCTTTACGAGGTCAACAAGAAATGGTTCCATTTGTAAAAAAAAAGGCCAAGTGTCTGCTGGCCCATCGCTTGGTAGATCAGCTGATGTATCTGCCTCAATAAGGAAGACATTGATTAGTAGAAGTTGGGCTCATAAATCAGGGAGACAGCCTCCTTTAATCTCTTGCTGGGAACAGTTGTAGATTTCCCTTTGAATTGTAGGCTTGGGTCTGGAGCTCTCTTGCAGTCCTTGTTCCTATCTGTTCTCAGAATCTCTTGATTGTTGAGTGGACTTTTTATCAATGGGTCTTTTTTGCCACCTCTTGAGATATGAGTTACAATAATATCCAGCTTTTAATGGATTTCCTGCAGGGTTCCAGCAATTAAATGCATCTGGGCTGCTAAGAAGCTCAGTTCCTCAGATTTCCCTGGCTGGCACAACAGGGACAATGAGCGCATGTCATACATACTGTTGTTTGAAACCACAGAACAAACAACCTCATCTTCATCCAAAGCCAGATCTTACTTTTATTTATTATTAAAATGCTGAGTAAGAACTGGCTTCATCTAAAGTCAGATCTGTTCAAATGCTTGGATGGAGCAGCAAAGTCCTCCATCCTGGTTTGTTTACTCACAGGAGTTTTACTCTCTTCCTCAAATGGGTAGGCTCTTTTCACTCCCATAATATACCCGGACCCTTAACTGCTGTCAGAGGAAAGCAGCTCACAAATCTTAAATTTTCCTTAGTCTTGGTCTCTTCTTTAACAGCACAATAACATACACTGTATATATCCCCAGAACTGTTGCTGGTATGGGTATTGCTCACTGTTAACAGCCAGCAGCTGAACACTCCAGGATAGGGAACCAAGGGATGAAAAAATTAAAGCTTTTCTTCTTACTTAATTTTTAAATTTTATTCTCTTTTCCTCTCATTGCCCTATTTTGCCTTAACTATTCCACTCTGTTTGCTGAGATTAATTTACGCAGTTCCAATGACAATATCCTTAAAGACTAGTCGCTAGGGTTTAAGGTTGTTGCATAATTAGCAACCCGATATTGCTGCCAATTTTGAAGATTACTTTCAGGCCGGTTTTTCAGTCTTGGTAGTTTGCAGGTGGACAATATAGTCATATATGGCCAATTTTGTATGGATATAAAAAGCCAAGGTCAATCCCCAACAAGGGTGTATGTAATGTTTGGAAGCCTCACTCTGTTATATCCTTAGCCTGAAGTACACTGTGGAATACAAATTTTGATTAACTCACGTTAAAGGTAGTTGTATTTTTTTTGTTGCTTTATATTTTATAACTATGTTAACTTAATAATGGAAAATTTCAAAGTAGCAACATATGTATTAGATTGTATGGATTGGTTAATTCTATGTACTGTTACTGCTCCCTTGTCTACTAAATAAATTTACTTATTAATTTAAAAAAACAATAAACCAAATTTCTCTAACACTAAAATTAATAAAATGGGCAAATGCATCAGAACAGCCAGAATGTATAACTAAGCGAATGTGAGAACATGCTGAGGCTGGCCTTATGCTGAGGACTGCATGAAGGCTGAAAAGGAAACGAACTGTTTATGTATCTGTATTGATGTTGGTGATTTATTTCCTTATGGATTTATTGTATCTTTTTTTTCTTGCCATATCACCATTTTGTCAGCTGCCTTGCATCTCTGGTGGGATAGACACATTCTATCAAACAAAGACATAAATTTGCCCATTATTTTATCAGTACTGGGCCAAGCCAGCTTAGGGGAGTCAATAGTCCTTCTGTGTCAGGGGCAACCAATAGGTCACATGGGTGGGTAGAGTCACCCTAGAACAGAGGAACATCAGCCTACAGAGCCCTCCAACCAGTCCAGGGGGGCAGCAGTTAAAAGATACAAAGTTTCCTGGTTCTAGTCCTGGGAGCTCCTGACATATTTATGGCTTTTACACATCATTTTGGAGCCTTGTATAAGTGAGCCCATAAATTCTGGTGGGATTTTAATGATGTTTTCATTACTTCCCTTCTAACCAGTGAGCTTGCTGCAGAATGCATCCTTCATTCATCAGCAGGAGACAGGAAAATGCATACATTACTGTAAGCTAAAGGTGGCTTAACGTTAAATGAAACAAACTTATGTATTAGGGCTGGAACATTCTAGTACTGTCTACCAGAAACTGGCTGCAAAGTTTCCTGGTTCTAGTCCTGGGAGCTCCTGACATATTTATGGCTTTTACACATCATTTTGGAACCTTGTATAAGTGAGCCCATAAATTCTGGTGGGATTTTAATGATGTTTTCATTACTTCCCTTCTAACCAGTGAGCTTGTTGCAGAATGCATCCTTCATTCGTCAGCAGGAGACAGGAAAATGCATACATCACTGTAAACTTAAATGTAAAGGTGGCTTAACGTTAAATGAAACAAACTTATGTATTAGGGCTGGAACATTCTAGTACTGTCTACCAGAAACTGGCTGAGCTTGAAGATCCAGACCAATAGCCCACCAGGACTCTGGAGGTGATCAGTGAAGAAGTAATGTTATGTAAATAGCCTATCGTTGGGAGTGGGGTGTGTTTGGGTGTGGGTTTTGCATGCTATTTAAACAGGGCTGTTGCCCTGGGGTTTTAGTCTTGTTCCTGAAATCACTTAATAAAGTAGAGCTGTTTCACTTCAATGTGTCTTGAACCCAGTATTTAACATTGGCAATGAGGATGGGATCCTGTTGAGCAAGCCTAGAGTCCATCTGCACTGCACCGTGCATCGAGCTCCAGTGCCACGCACATCGCACTGCAACCGGGACCATGGCTGCCGCTCCAGGACACTTTGATGCCACTGCTGAGGACTGGGACTCCTATATTTCTTGCTTCAAGTTCTTCCTCGAACCCGCTGAGGTCACTGAGGGCGTGAAGAAGCATGCCACCTTCTTCCAGGTCTGCAGCCGCTCAGCGTTCGAGATTGCTCGCTCACTGCTGGCTCCGGGCGGAGCTACAAACCACTCTGTACCAGACGATTATAAACCGGCTGCAGGAGCACTTTGTGTCGACGCCCTCCATCATCGCGGCCCGCCACACGTTCCACACAAGGAACTAGGCCACAGGTGAGTCGATCAAGGCCTATGTTATGGCCCTCCGGCATGCCACCCGTGATCGCAACTTCCATGCCCTGGAGGAAGCACTCTGACCAGCTGGTGTGTGGTCTGTAGGACGAGCGGATCCAAAGGTGGTTCATAGCCAAGTGGGACCCCACGTTCAAGGATGTGCTGGAAGAAGCCCTCTCCGCAGAAGCTGCAGTCCAGTTCACAGCGGAGGTCTGCCAAGCACTGAGCCCACCATCTTCACAGAGACCCACGACCCACCATGTGGACACCTCCAATGAGGATTAGGAGGTCCTGAAACTACATCAACCAGCCCACCACGGCACTCACACACCCACCTCGTTTCGCACCATCGAACCTGCCACCTCGACACCATGCGCCAGTTGCGGGGAGTTCCACGAGTGGAGATACTGCTGTTTTCGAGACGCCACGTGTCGGAGCTGCAGAAAGGTTGGCCATATCGCCCATACCTGCCATTCCAAGGGGACCCAGAGGCGGGGCTACCCATCTGGAGGCTGCGCACACCATGGAACTGCACACCACCTCTGTCCAGCCACACCAAGTACTTCACTTGTCTCAGGACACCCCCGATAAAATTAAAGTGACTGTCCTAATCGAGGGAACTCCATGCTAGATGGAGCTAGGCACAAGGTCCTCCATTTCCATAATCTTGGAGGACACCCTCAGGAGGCTATGCCCGAAGGGGGCCCCTCACCTCAGACTGGCCGGGTTCACCCTGCGGGACTTCCAACAGAATGAGGTAACCATTAAAGGGGTGGGAAAGTTGAGGGTGAAGTACTGGAATTTTGATGAACTCTTGGACCTGCTGGTGGTGGGGGGCCATCGCACGAGTTTATTGGGACTAACATGGTTCGTGCCCTTGGAGTTCCGGATCACGGGGGTGCACCGAGAAGACTTTCAGTGGGTGTGCGATGAGTTCCCTGATGTCTTTGATGGGATGCTCGGTCGCTACACTGGACCCCCCGTTTCCCTCCAGCTCAACCCAGAGGTGCGACCCATATGGCTGAAGACCCGGCGAATGCCATTCGCACTAAAGCCAAAAATTGTCTAGGAGCTGGATCGTTTGGTGCACAAAAGGGTTTTGGAACCAGTTTTGCATACCCTTTGGGAAACCCCGATTGTTACGCGGGTTAAGCCCAACGGGGACATCCGCATCTGTGTGGACTATAAATGTACTAAGGTACTACACGACCACACCTACCCAGTCCTGGTAGTCAGCCATGTCTTGGCCTCCTTGACAGGTGCCAAGACTTTCAGAAAGTTAGACTTGGCCCAGGCCTACTAGCAGCTCCCAGTGGATGATGCGACAACAGAGGCCCAGACCATATTCACCCACAGGGGCGTGTTCAAGGTGCGGTGGCCCTGGAGATTTCCCAAAATCTCATGGACTCTCTTCTTAAAGGAATCCCCAGAGTCCATCCCTTCTTCAATGACGTTAAGATTGCCACACCCACGGAGGGGGACTTTGTCAGCCAGTTGTGTGCCATCCTGCAGCAGTTTCAGTCAGCCAGCCTAAAGATGAAGCAGGAGAAGTGCCTCCTGGGGGTTCCACAGGTCGAGTTCCTGGAGTTCTCTGTTGATGCTGAAGGCATCCATCTGACCCCAGACAAGGTTTGCACCATCATGAATGCCCCCGCGCCTACTTCCAAGCAGGAGCTGCAGGCTTTCTTGGGGATACTGAACTTTTACCATTCCTTCTTGCTCCATAAAGCTGCGCTGGCGGAGCTGCCTCACTGCCTCCTCAACATGAAGGCCCCGTGGATCTGGGGCCAACAACATGCTGCTGTGTTCAGGGCCGTGAAGGAGCTGCTCACCTCCAACACAGTCCTGGCCCATTTTGACGAGAAACTACCTGTTGTGCTCGCTTGCGACACTTCTACATATGGGTTGGGCGCCATTTTTGGCCACCAGCTGCTGGACGGCAGAGAAGTCCCCATGGCATATTATTCCTGCACCCTGTCTTGGGCTGAGCCCAACTATACACAAATCGATAAGGAGGTGCTCGCCATCGTTGCGGGGGTCAAGAAATTGCACAACTACCTCTATGGGTGGCCATTCACCATTGCAGTGGCGCATGACATAAAAACGCCTGCAAGCTATTCTAGCCGTACTGCCGATGGCAGTTCGAGTCCCACCGTGGCTGGGGTGAGCTCCCGGCCCTTTGTCCCAGCTCCCGCCCACCCAGCAGTCCGAAAGCCTGTACAGGCAAGTAGGTAAATGGGTACCTGCTTCTTACGAGCGGGGGGCACCTTTCCTCTGTGATCGGTGTTAGAAAGCAGCAACGGAATGATGGAGCCGATGGAAGACTGGTGCCTGGAAGAGCATGACATTGCAGCAAGGACTAGAGCCAATTGGACAAGGAGTCCAGCTGCCTCGTTCGTGTTCTGTGGGGACCATCTGCTGGAAAGAAACCACTACTGCAGAGGAAACTACCATCGAAAGTCCACCGTCGAATCCAAAGGAAAAAGATCCTGCTGTTAGGTGCCTAGTTAAGAAAAAATACCCCCCCTCACCATTGTACCCTAGCTTAGATAAATTGTGTATGTGTCTGTAAATCGCTCTGAGCCATATGGATAGGGCGGTATATAAATCGCAAATGTATGTATGTATGTATGTATTGCAACGGACCACAAGCCTCTGCTAGGACTTCTTGCCTCAGATCGCCAAACCCCCCAGATGCTCTCGCCTCGGGTACTTCATGGGTCCATTTTCCTTGCGGGCTACCAGTACTCCCTCCACCATCATCCTGGGAAGGTGATGGGGCATGCTGACACCCTCAGCCGCTCCCCTCCATCAATCCAAACCCGGCTCCTGCACACCAGATCCTGTACACGGAGGAGCTTCCCGACTGCCCTCTGCACGCTGTGGACATTTCTTACCACACTGCAAAGGACCAGGTCCTCTCTCATGTTCTGGACTGGGTGGGGAGGAGCTGGCCCACTAGCCGGGTGGGCCCGGACTTTGCAGCCTTCTCATCCCTCCAGGACGAGCTCTCAGCTCACAAAGGGTGCCCGTTAAGGGGAGGGGATACAAATCTAAAAAATAAAATAAAAATAAATACTTTGGGGCAGTCAGGTAGTGGTTCCTGCTCTCCTGCGCCAGTGAGTGTTGTCAGCCCTGCATAAGACGCACCCCAGAATTTTGTGGATGAAGGCACTCACCCAGAGCTATGTGTGGTGGCTGGGTATGGACAGCGAGATAAAGGCCTGGGTCCAGTGCTGCCAGCCTGCCAAGAGACCCGGCCAGATCTGCCCTGCACTCCTGTGCAGGATTGTGAGTCCTGCCTGTTGCCTCCACCTCCTCCAGAGCAGCAGTCTGGGAACAGTATGTGTTAGGGCTGCCACCTGTTGCCTCCTCCTCCTCCAGAGCAGCAGACTGGGAACAGTATGTGTTAGGGCTACCAACCTCCAGGTGGGACCTGGTGATCTGCCAGTATTACAATTGATCTCCAGACTACAGAGATCAGTTCCCCCTGCATAAAATGGCTGCTTTGGAGCTGGACTTTATGGCATTATACCCTGTTGCTATCTCTCCCCTCCCCAAACCCTGTCCTCAGTCTCCACCTCCAAAATCTCCAGGTATTTCCCAACCCAGAGCTGGCAACCCTAGTATGTGTGTATGTTTTATCACTTAGGTCATGAAGACACAAACGTGTTTCAGCGAAGTCTCTTTCAGCCCCATTAGTGTACTTCCACATGTATATCTTCTACATCAGAACGAACTAGCAGAGTTCCATGTGCTATGCCAAAAGAACATGCCATAGGGCCAATCTAGAGGAAGTTTAGAGAAGGCAATTTATGGGACAGCAAAGTCCTGTTTGAGGCCTATCTTTTCTTCAAGAAGCCATTTTCTACAACAGGTCACTCGATCGTTGCTTCAGAAGGGTAGTTTCGAGTAGAAAGGAACTGGTGAAAAGAGGGCTGGTACACTTGAACATGTGCACTTGCACATTTTGTAGGTGCACTGCTATAGGCACCGCAAATGTTTGTTGAAAATTTTGGACAGTTTTCAAAAATGTGAGGGTTTCAGGTTAAACATGGAGATGTTCACTCAACCACAAGTTGTAACTGGGAGGCAGCTGCATTGGAGGTTGAAATGACTAGATCAATAAGACAATGATGCCGTGGTGAGAGTTGCTTGGTAGGGACTGGCTATGACTTGCTTATATGCTTGTGGGTATGTGAAAGAATTCTGATTTCTGAATTTCAAATATATTAATGATAGGACCCTGTTCAATATTTCTTATAACCATGCCAGTATTTGGAAACTCATACTGAATATTTTTGCTTTAAAACAATTTAAATGACTTGCTCTTTTTACCACTAATTTGTCATTTAGCTGCAGCATTTAGGGTCTTACGTTGACCAACATGGAGCATGTAGGATGTCATCGGATGGATAGGGTTGCCTTCTGAGTCCCACTGTGTTCCTGAGGTGAAATAAAGAAGGTTTCTGGTATGACTGACAGCTGCCCATTGATTGGGCTAGAAGGCAGCCTGGCTACACTGCATTTATCGGTGAGAGACTTTGAATGGCTGAATATGTGCCAACAATACATGCATATTTTAGAGATATATGCCAGCTATCTGCTATTATAGTACAAAATCACATACTACTAACCATTTAACATGTGGTTTATGCTCTAATATTTTGTATTTTTAATGTCTGCATTGCTTCTAGTCTGTTAGAAAAAACCTCTGGTCTAAAGCTCTGGCTGGAACACATTAAGCCTATCTTGGTTTGATATACAGTGAAGAGTTCTAAATCTTTTGTTGCTAGACAGTCCAGGATAAAGATGCTTCGGCAGAGCCCTAATCCTGACATACACATTCATTTGAGTGAGACATAAAGAATATGTCCTCAGCTCCCCCAGGATCAGACAGGCTTTTTGGAGGTTATTCACAGTCTTTCTAGTATCTGAGCCTGTTTGGATTTTACCCTAGGCCCAAGGTAATGGAATTGGCACAATCAGACCAGCTGCTACTCTGTGTTTTACATCTCAGTTTGACTACCTGACCTTCTGGGTTTTTTTGCATCTTAACTTCAGTCATCCTCCTGGTAGCCAAGGTACTTCCCAATACACTTCAATGAGAGGGGAAAGACCATATATAGAAAAGGAAAATGGCCAAAATTCATTCTAAGGATTTAGCCCAACTTTTTTTTTGTATAAATCACAATTAGTTTCTCCCTAAGGAAAGGTAGGAAGCAAGAGGAAGAGAAAAGAAACAAATTTCCTTGTCTGTTTTTTCCTTGACCTTTCCCCTTTCCCCCCTGGCTGCCATTTCCACTTTGACTTTGTGATGCCAGACCTTTGTCAGATACTCTGACACACTGTTATCACCACCACCACCATCATCAACTAGGAATAAGGCCAGTTGTGGAAATAAATACGAGCTCTAGAAAGAGGCTCTGGGCAAGTGCCCCAACTTTGGGCACTCAGAATCAATTTGCTGTGGTGACCTCAGCAGGGTATAATGACACAGAGTCCACCATTTTCTCCGAGGGAACTGATCTCTGCCATCTGAAGAACAGTTGTAATTCTGAATGATCTCCAGCTGTCACCTGGAGATTGGCAGCAATGATTCCCCAGGAGGAATGGCTGGTTTGGAAGGTGGAGTCTATGACATTGTACCTGTCTGAGGTTCCACCCCTCCTCAAACACCACCCTCTTCAGGCTCCACTTCTCAAATCTCCAGGAATTTCCCAACCTGGAGGTGGCAACCCAAAGTAGACCTGGAAAGGGCCTCCTGCCTTTGTCTTTTTACTGACAGAACCTTCCCAGCCAACCATCAATGCACATTATCTGCCCCTCTGACTTCAGCTTTCCATCTCCTCCCCCCTTCCTGCAGCCTCTACCTAGGAAAAGTACAATCTTTCTCCACAATGGGGACCAAAGCAGCTCACATCATTCTCCTCTCCCCATTTTGATCTGCACAAGCTTTTCCTCTCCCCCCCCCCTGCAGCCTCTACCTAGGAAAATTACAGTCTTTCTCCGCAGTGGGGACCCAAGCAGAAGGGAAGCAACCTCAGCAGGGTATAATGACACAGAGTCTACCCTGCAAAGGGTAAGTAATTGTTATTGTACCAGTTAATTGGGGGGGGTTGTTCTAGCTAGGGTTCTAATTGATCATTGTTTAAGCTGTCCAATTAATTGGGGGTTGGATTTACTTAGGGGTTGGCATCAATTATTACGATTTATGGCTCTATGTAAGGAGATACAATTAATATTTAATGGTACTAACAGCCATATTCCCTGGTAAAAGCTTTAGTAAATATGCCATTAATCCCCAGCCTTTATGTAGCTCACTGGCTGGGAAAGTAGGATTAGATATAACAAAATTAGAAAAATAGAAAAATAGGCAATAAGAAGCTATACAATTAATGTTAGCGCTGCTAGAGTGGGATTAGAATAGACCCTATTGTACCCTATTGTAGCAGATTAGGAAAAGTCAGCAGTTAATTATAAATGGATTGTTTTCCATCAAATAGTAGCAGCACGTAGTAAATTGGAATATCGGCCAACTAAACGGGTGAATCTGTGGTTCGAGCCGAGTGCAGCCGACAAAGATCACCAGGGTAGTAATGGCTGGGCAAGGAATTCCAGTGCTCTTGGGGAGGGGAAGGTATAGCGGTGGGACCAGGTGGAGATGGAAGGGAAGGGGGCAGAGAAATTGAGAAGCTCGGCCATCTTCCAGCCTGCGTCCCATCCCGAAGGTGGTAGACAGTGGGGCAAGGATAAAAAACCCTGCTCCGACATTGGTGTTGTGCAACGCCAAGTCCATAAATAATAAGACCTCTGTCCTGCGGGACTTCCTGCTGGAGCAGGATGCGGACCTGGTGTGCGTGACTGAGACATGGGTACGAGACGGGGAGACAGTTGCTCTCTCCCAGTTGGCTCCTCCTGGGTTCTCGCTCCTTCACCAATCTCAGACTTCGGGGCAGGGGGGAGGAGTAGCTTTGTTCATTCGGGAGGCTTACTCCTTCAGGGCGCTCCCAGTGGTGAGGATCGCAGGCATTGAGTGTGCCGGCTTTGTGTGGGAAGTCGGGGAGAGTTTGGCTGTTCGGCTAGTGTACTGTCTGCTCAATGCACCGGCTGACAGCCTGCCACCTCTGGTGGAGGCCGTATTGGACTGGGTGTTGGAACACTCTAGGCTGTTAGTCCTGGGTGACTTCAATGTCCATGCCAACGATGCGGCCTCCTCCCTGGCGGTGGATCTGGCATCGTTCATGGCAGCACTGGGACTCTCCCA
>NW_015175576.1:13826-24777 GCF_001447785.1 Gekko japonicus | reverse complement strand
TCCACCTTCCATGGCAGCCATTTTTGTCTAGGGGGAGCTCCACTTGCAGCTGCTGGATGACCTTGGGCAAGCCATAGTTCTAATAAGAGCTGTTCTTAAGAAAAGTTTCTGTCAAGAGCTCTCTCAGCCCCACCTACCTCACAGGGTGTCTGTTGTGGGGAGGGGAAGGGAAAGGAGTTTGTAAGCCGCTCTAAGACTCCTTTGGGTAGTGAAGGGTGGGGTATAAATCCAATATCATCATCATCTTCTTCTTCTTCTTCTTCTTCTTCTTCTTCTTCTTCTTCTTCTTCTTCTTCTTCTTCTTCTTCTTCTTCTTCTTCTTCTCCTCTGTCACCTGCAGAGCAGCTGTAATTCCAGTGGAGGTTCAAGCCACAAATGGACCACAGTGACTAACCAAAGGTTGCACCCAGCAATGTTCACTGTGAAAAAAATAATTATTCTAGTCCAATTACAGTCCACAAGTTTGCTTCTTCTTCTTCTTTTTGTTGTTTCTTTATTCTACATCATGCAGTGCTGCTGCTGCTTCCAAACAATTCTCATGCGACTACAGATTTCCCGGGTAAATACAAGATTAATTCTGAGTAGGGAGACGTAGCGCATTGGCTCCAAGTATAAAGCAACCTGATGAAGCATTGAGGGAAACAGATTGTTGGCCCGGGAAACCTGTAGTCGCATGGCAATTGTTTGGAAACAGCAGCAGCACTGAATGACATAGAATAAAGAAAAAACAAGAAAGAAGAAGAAGCAAACTTGTGGACTGTAATTGGACCAGAATTGTTTTTTCACAGTGAACATTGGTAGGGTGCATCCACCTGGAGGTTGGCAACTCTAGATGGCCGGGCCTAAAACAGCTGCTTCCACACCTCGGGAACTGCTTCTGCTGCTTGTCTGAATCCTTACATTCTTTCTCCCACTGGGAGTTTAGGATGACTCACTGCCACAGAAGGTGGTGGCAGCTGCAACCATAGGGAGCTTCAAGAGTGGATTGGAGAGACATATGGAGCAGAGGTCCATCAGTGGCTATCAGCCACAAGGTATAGCTGGAACACTGTCTGGGGCAGGGACGCTCTGTATTCTTAGTGCTTGGGGGGGCAACAGTAGGACAGTTTCTGGAGTTCTGGCCTCGCTGATGGCCTTCCTGATGGATCAGAAGCCCTGCTGGCAAAAGCCTCATCTGCCCCCACCCACCTTCTTAAAAAAACACACCAAACAGGTGGGTGCCATGGTGCCCATGGGATCCCTGCATCAAACAAACAAAAACATTCACAGCAATCAACAATCAGTCCCCTGAATACCTGTCAGTAGGGATGGGCGGAAACCAGCTCACAAACTAAAATTCATAGTGAATTCTGGCAGGTTTGTGGGTCACGAAGCAATCTCCGCAAACTGGAGAACCGCCACGAACTTCCAGAAATTTTGATGCTGTTCGTGGCAATTTGTGAAGAAATTGCCACGAACAGAAACTGCTCCTTTTCAAGAACAGCTCTGACAGAACGATGGCTTGCCCAAGGTCATCCAGCCAGGTGCAAGTGGAGGAGTGGGGAATCAAAGCTTTCTGCTTTTCACAAAAAACAGCTGAGCAGCAGGGAGCTTCCCACCACTCAGCTGTCTGGTTTAAATGGCATGATTTAAGCCCCTGCTTTCGACTCCCCACGAAAAGCCGCCGGGAGCAAAAAGCAGGGGTTTAAACTTTAAATGGCTCACGAACCGAAAAAAAAACCAGTTTGGTTTGCAAACACGTGTATCAGTTTGTGGTTTGGTTTTTAGTTCAGACACAAATTACGAACTGAATTGCAAAGATGCAGTTCATGATCATCTCGAGCTGTAAGCCCTGGTAAATAGTTTAGCTTTGCAATTTTCTAAAGATTAATAGAGTGAGTACCTTCCTGATACATTTTAGAAGACCATTTCATCATATGGGTAAAAGGCAAAGGTTCCCTTGCTCAAAAGCTAGTTGAATCCGACTCTAGGGTTGCAGTGCTCATCTCTATTTCAAAGCCGGAGCGTCAGCGCTGTCCGAAGATGTTTCCGTGGTCATGTGGCCAGCATGACTAAACACCAAGGGGCACGGAACGCTGTTACCTTCCCACCGAAGTGGTACCTATTTATCTACTTGCAATTTCTTGCTTTCGAACTGCTAGGTTGGCAGGAGCTGGAACTAGAGACGGGAGCTCACTCCGTCATGCGGCAACCTTCCACAGCCTGCAGTTCAGCGTCTTAACCACTTGAGCTACCGCAGCTCCTAAAAAAAAAAGGCTGGGGCATTTTTAACTCACATTCACAAGGGGATGGCCCCAGAAAGGACTCGATGTGTTGTACCGCCATGTTGGTCCCTAATCACAAAATTCCCAGACAAGGATAAAACTCTGAGTAATGAAACATATAAAGGAAAATAGAACACCTACCTCCAGACCGAGATGTAAATGATGATCAAGAGCAAGAGCGTCAGGGAAGACACGCCACACCCGACGATTAACGTGACCGACGGGACGAGAGCTTTTTCCGTATTCTGAAAGAGAGGAAAGCCAAAACATGAAGATGAGCAAAAGGGCAGCTGACCTACATTTCACAACAAGATCTTTCCCAGGGATGCGGCGTTACTCTGACAGGTCTGATTCTTGACCCAGTTCTTGTCGTCTTACCTGTACAGGAGCCGCTGCCGTTCTGCTAGAGTGAATAGTTATGCTGGACCCTCCTTATGTCTAATTTGCCAGTTTCTATCAGGTATAAAAATACCAACGACTTCACGCACAAAGTATTGGAGAGGCTGGTGGTAAGGGAGAGCAGGAGCCAGAAATTATTTATTTATTTATTCATTCAGATCTTTACCCCACCCTCCTGGCCAAAGCCTGCTCAGGGCGGCTTACATAAAAACAGGTAATTAAATTGTTTTAAAACCCCATAAGTTACAGTTAAAACAAATTATAAAATCATACTAAAGTGCTAGTAGTTCACCAAGTAGAATTTTTGCTCACAGGACTCTACAGGTTAGAGGGAGCCTTGCTCACCACCTCCCAGGCAGCTGATTCCACTGACTGTCAAAACGTTTTCCCTTCTCGCCCTTAATTTAAACCCATTCCTGCGAGTCCTCTGCTCTGCTGCCCACAGGAACAGCTCCCTGCCCTCCTCTGAGTGACAGCCCTTCAATGACTTCAAGAGAGCAATCATGTCCCCTCCCCCAACCTCCTCTTCTCCAGACTGAACATTCCCAAATCCCTCAGAGGGCTTGGTCCCCCCCCCCCCCCCCCCATCATCCTCTTCGCTCTCCTCTTCCCCCGCTCCATCCTGTCCACATCCTTTTTTGAAGTGAGGCCTCCAGAACTGCACACAAGACTCCAGGTGCAGCCTGGCCAATCCAGTCTAGAGCAGAAATATGACATCTTGCATACATACATATATACATATATATATATGATGACCCCAGGAAGTCCCTTTAAAGGCATGTGAGAAGCAGAGGTGGTTTGCCACTGCCTGGTCTGCAAGATCTACGCTGGCAGTCTCCCGTCCAAGTACCGACCCTGCTTAGCATCTGAGATCTGGTGAGAGCGGGCTATATCATGGTGCCTTTGGACACACAGCGTATGGGGAAAACTAGAATAATAATCAGGGGATCATGAAATTCATGTTTGTACATTCTCAGCTATGGCTCAATGTTAGAGTGTCTGCTTAGGGATGCCAGGTGGAACCTGGAGACCCATCAGGATTACAGCTCATCTCCAGACTACAGAAGGTGGACTGCTTTAGAGAGTGTACCCCACTAGCTTCCAACCTAGCAGTTCGAAAGCAAGAAATTGCAAGTAGATAAATAGGTACCACTTCGGTGAGAAGGTAACAGCGTTCTGTGTGCCTTGGTATTTAGTCATGCCGGTCACATGACCACGGAAACGTCTTCGGACAGCGCCGGCTCTTCGGCTTTGAAATGGAGATGAGCACCGCAACCCTAGAGTCGGACTCGACTGGCTTTCGAGCAAGGGAACCTTTACCTTTACCCCACTGAGGTCCCTGTCCTCCCCAGGTACTACTCCCAAATCTCTAGGAGTTCCATAACCTAGAGGTGACAACCGTACCCCACACCCCCACCCTGGTGGCCAGAAGGAAACATGGAAACTCTTGTAAGCATGTTGTGAACTTCCACACAACACACTATTGCATAGTAAAGCACACAATCACTTGCTTTGTTTCACCTCTTTGCACTTGCGCAGTGGGGCGCCCCCTGCAACCGGACGTACCGCTATGTCCTGCTTTTTACATACATGTGCAGCGAGTAGCACCTCTTCAGGAACAGATGGCGAGATTAGCCGGCTTCATGAGCAGGCAGTGAAAGAGAACCTGAAGACTCACAGATCAGAAACACGTTTGATGTTTCATTTGACCATATGCTCTTGAAAGCAACAGCAAAACGATAGAAAAGATCCGCAGCTGCCTTTGTTCTGCTTTAGATCAAAATGGGTAGCTGTGTGGGTCTGTCCATAACAGTAGAAAAGAGCAAGTGTCCAAGTAGCACTCTAAAGACTAACATTTACCAGTGGTCACATACAGCGCATAACTCAAGCCAATCCAAAGCAATGTTCCCTCTACGTTGTGGAGTCTTGTGAGCAAAAATTCTACTTTGAGAGCTATTTGCATTAAAGTTGTGAGCGAGCGATTGGGCTACTGCATAAATTAGTTTGCTCTGGAGCCATCCTTCCTGAGCGAAGACAAAAATGTGTGAGCCAGAGGTTAAAAAACCTGTGAGCTAGCTCACACTCACTCAGCTTAGAGGGAACACTGATCCAAAGTATTATTAACGATCTACAGCCCATGGTGGATAGTGACTTTTCTTGCTTACAGACAGCCTGCTAACCTGAAACAACTTCTCACCTGCAATGATAAATGACGTGACAGTAGTGTGGACTCTGGTACCAAGGCCTGCAACAAACCAAGATGTCAACTTTCTCTCATATAGATCCGAGCAACACCATCAGTGGATCGAGCAAGATCAGCCAGACCATTTCAGGTTCATACACCTCCTCATCCTCCCATGTGATTTATGCCATCACGTGTCAACAATGCCCTTCCACCCTCTATATTGGACAAACAGGCCAGTCCCTTCGACAAAGAATTAATGGACAAAAGTCTGACACTAGAACCACAATGTTGAAAAACCAGTGGGGGAGCATTTTAACCTCCCAGGACATTCAGTTGCTGACCTAAGAGTAGCAGTTCTCTTACAAAGGAATTTCAAAGGGAGATGAGAAAGAGCGACTGCTGAATTGCAACTGATAATGAAGCTCAAGACAATGCATTCCCCTGGACTGAATCGAGACCTAGGTTTCTTGTCTCATTAATAGTGCTGATTTCTCTATTCCTACTACCCCTCTGCATATCACACCTAATCCAATTATGCCTGCTATCCAATTATGCCTGCTAATGTCATTCAGCATCTGAAATCATTCCACTTTCCATAATACAGGACAGATGGACTCACATTCTGGCTGTATTCGAAAGCTCCTAACCTGCCACTAATTTTGTTAGTCTTTAAGATGCAACTGGGCTCTTGCTCTTTTCTGCTGTTAATGGACAGACTCACGCGGCTACCCATCTTGATCTAAAACAAAACAAAGGCAGCAGAAGATGGGGGGCAGGGAGAGACCGTTGTGGCGGTGAAGTTTAAGCGAGCAAGAAAAGACAACAACTGCAATCATACAAGCCAACCCATCTAAATCCATTCACATGCATTCCGATAGCTGGCTGAATCACCGTCTCCCTGCTTGTGGTTGGTGAGCGATGAACCAGCACCTGTTAGAGCATGACTAATTATGGGGAGGCGCCTGAGTCATAAGGACGGACACAGCTGTCTTCTACTAGCCCCCTTCAAACATCACCCTCAGTGGCCAAGTCACGAGTACAGTGTCTCTGCACACAGAAAGAGCATCCTCTTATTCGCTGTCCCTGAGACCAGAAACCTTTGGCTGAAAGCAACATTTTCAGACACAGGGATGGAGCTAACACAGAGCCACTGAAGATCCAGGAATTTCCCAACCTGGAGTTTGGAACTGTATTTACCAAGGAGAAATCATTTTGGGGAATCTAATAAATCACAAAGGGGTTGCGGAGGCTCAAGTGGTTAAGATGCTGGCAGAAGCCCCTGAGAGGTTTTGGAGCCAAAATGGACCAATAGGAAAAGAGGAGGGCTTGGAATAAAAGATCCGGAGCAGCAGGAAAAGCTGTTCTTCTTCCCAGAGGGCAGAGTCAGAAGGAAGGCTGCTGCAGGGAAGAAACCCTCATCCTGAGAGAAGGGTGAGTAGTCTAAGGCCACTGCAGATAGTGAGCTAGCAGTTCGAAAGCAAGAAATTGCAAGTAGATAAATAAGTACCATTTCAGTGGGAAGGGGGCAGCGTTCCGTGTGCCCCACCATGGAGTCGAATTCGACTGGCTTTCGAGCAAGGGAAACCTTTAGCTAATAAATCACAATTTTGCCTAAAGTGGGCAACCCTAACTGAAATCAATGTGGATAATATCATAGGAGAAAGACCCATAGCAGACTGAGAAGCTAAGTCAGCCATAACATAACTGGGAGCATTTATGTATTCTTACGATTGCCCAACCCCCCTGGTGAGAGCAGGGGTCTCCTGCCAACATTCCCTGCCCCCCAGCCGCCAATCAGCTGGCCGGTGGAAGGGGAGGAGACTAACAGGAGAAAGAGAAAGACCCAGGCATGACATCAGCATCACACAGGAAGTGATGTCAACACTCCAGTGATGTCTGGATGATGCTCTGGTATCTGGACAAAAGCTCTATGGTAAAAATGGTTTCTGCCATAGAGCTTTTGCTCAAATACCAGAGCGTCACAGAGACAGCACAGTGCAATGATGCTACTTCCTGTGCGGTGATGGTGATGTGGCCCGGGCCTTCCTCTTTTTCTTGGTATGTCCCCTCCGCTCCTGTCGGTTGCCTGTAGAGACCTGGCAACCCTACATATTCTATACTTCCTGTGCGGTGATGGTGATGTGGCCTGGGCCTTCCTCTTTTTCTTGGTATGTCCTTTCCGCTCCTGTCAGTTGCCCGGAGAGACCTGGCAACCCTACATATTCTTAATCATGGCAATGCAAACTAGGGTAGCCACCCATTTTTTTTTGAATTAGTTGATTATTTGTACATATTTGAATGCATTCAGCAACTGAAAATGAGTTCAGCGGTACTTACTCTTGCGGTCATATATGGAAATGACCAAGCCTCTTATGCAACCATAACTCTACCACCCCCACATCAACACAAGCCCTGTCTGTAGATCGATCAAGATGGGAAACCACACAAGTCACTTCCAAATTATAGCGACCCTCTGAATCCATGACTTCCAAAAGAGCCTATCACTAACATCCTTGCTCAGGCCTGAGTGGCATTGCTTCTTTGATTGAGTCCATCTATTCCAAGTTGGGGGCCACGGTGGCTTAAGACGCTGAAGCTGCAGACCGGAAGGTCGGCAGTTCGGCAGTTCGAGACCCGAGTGCCACAGGACGGCGTGAGCTCCCGTCTCTGGCCCCAGCTCCTGCCAACCTAGCAGATCGAAAGCAAGATATTGCAAGTAGATAAATAGGTACCACTTCGGTGGGAAGGTAACAGCGTTCTGTGTGCCTCGGCATCTAGTCATGCCGGCCCCATGACCATGGAAATGTCTTCGGACAGCGGCTTGGAAACGGAAATGTCTTCGGCTTGGAAACGGAGACAAGCATCACATCCCTGCCTTTCGAGCAAGGGGAACTTTTACCTTTACCTTTTTATTTCAAGTTGGGTCTCCAACTTTTCCTAGCGAGGTTGTCTTTTCCAGTGACTCTTATCTTCTGATCATGTGACCAAAGCCTTCTCATCATGTGACCGAAGCCTCAGCTTAGCCATTTTCGCTTCTAGGGAGAGTTCAGGCTGCTCTGCATGGCCTCCCCCAAATCTGGCTTTGGCGATGGTTCCTTCCATCCCATGGACAGATCGTCTCCACCTTCCTTTGGGTAAGAGCTGCACGGCTGATTTTATTCCCTCCTGGCCTTTGTGGTTGCTCATGGGTGGTAATTGGATGCAACTGCAGCTTCATCTAGCTGCAAAGATCTTTCTCTCCTCCCCCCTCCCCCTTTCCGCTGGGAAGGATAAAAGGATTTGTGCCTGGGAAAGCAGCAAGAGGGGCCGCAGTGAGATGCACTGTCAAGATAAATGGAAGAGATGGGCTGCCTCTTACCTGGGGAAATATTTCAAGGGCACATTTGCAGAGGGGGAGAGTCCAGGCTCACCGCAGCACACATTGAGAGGCAGCAGAGTAAACCGCTATTAGGCTAAAGGCTATTTCACAAATCACAGTCCCTACATGGAGGCATCCGAAAGCACCTTTGGGAGGGGCTGCGTCCAATGCTCCCTCTAAGCCAAAGTTTTGGCGAGCAAAGATTCTACTTTGTGAGCTCCTGGCATTAAAGTGGTGAGCGAGCGATTTGGCTGCTGCGTACATCAATTTGCTTTGGAGCCGTCCTTCCTGAGCTAAGACAAAAATGGGTGAGCCGGAGGCTAAAAAAACTGAGCTAGCTCACACTAACTCAGCTTAGAGGGAACACTGGCTGCATCTCATGGAAGATCTTGGATCGTGTCCCTTGGCCACCTAGGGCTCTAAAGCAGCTCAAAATGGCCTGATGCCCTCCGCATCTGCAAAGCAGCTCAAAATGGCCTGATGCCCTCTGCATCTGCTACACCTAGGGTGAAAAGGTTTTCTGTTTCCCCCCTCCCCATCCCCACATCCATCAACCTCTACTTCAAGACAGATTGCAAAGCAAGGTTCCCGGAAATAGAGTAGCCAGGTCCATTAGAGATGCCCGCAGGGGGTGGGGGGACGTTCTGGGAGCTGGAAGGATCACCCCCTACATGCCGATGTCACCAGAAGTGACACTCTGTTTTTGAGAGCCAGTTTGGTGTGGTGGTTAAGTGCGCGGACTCTAATCTGGGAGATAAGAACATAAGAGACACCAATGTTGGATCAGGCCAAAGGCCCATCCAGTCCAACACTCTGTCACACAGTGGCCAGAAATACCAGATGCCATCAGGAGGTCCACCAGTGGGGCCAGGACATTAGAAGCCCTCCCACT
This sequence comes from Gekko japonicus, assembly GCF_001447785.1. Classification (NCBI taxonomy): domain Eukaryota; kingdom Metazoa; phylum Chordata; class Lepidosauria; order Squamata; family Gekkonidae; genus Gekko; species Gekko japonicus. The sequence goes on along the minus strand of NW_015175576.1, from coordinate 15,679 downwards.
GTTGGCCTCCCCAACATGAAACATGGAGAGGAACCATGAGCTATGCTGGAAATTTGGTGCCCCGCCTCAAAAAACAGCCCCTCAAACCCCAAATACCCATAGATTGATTCTCCATTATACCCTACAGAGACCGGTATCCATAGAGTACAGTGGAGTGCCCAGCAGCCATTCCCCCCACACTTTCTGAAAGCCCTGGAGTGGGGGGAGGGGCTCCAAACCAGGGGATCCCCTGCCCCCAAGTGGGGTTGGGAACCTTATGCGAATCACAGGCAGACATCGTGGCTTTCACCTGCCGCTTTATTTAGTTAAAGCAATTCCATCCTGTCTTCAGATTCAGGACAGGCAAAAAAGAAATGCATCGTTACTCCCCGAGCAATTAACGGTGCGATCCTAAGAATACTTTCCTAGGAGTAAGCCCATTGAATAGGCTTGAGTAGGATTCTGCGCGGATGGGCTGAGGATTTCCCTGTTTAATGTGGGCTTCGCTGCCAGAGGATGTAGTGATGGCCACCATCATAGATGGCTTTAAAAGGGGATTTGACAGGTTCATGGAGGAGAGGTCTATCACTGGATACTATCCAGGGTGATTAAAAGGAACCTCCACATTCAGAGGCAGTCAGCCTCTGTATCCCAGAGCCAGGAGGCAACGTCAGGTGAAGGCCTCCGTCTCTATGCTCTGATGCTGGACATCCAGTGGAACTGGTTGGCCATTGTGTGAAACAGAAAGCTTGACAAGATGGTAGGGATGCCGGCCTCCCGTTGAGACCTGGGGATTTCTTGGAATTAGCAGCTCATCACCAGGCTACAGAGATCACTTCTGGATGCTTTGGAGGGTGGACTCTATGGCATTGTACCCCACAGAGGCCCCTGTCCTTTCCAGGCTCCATCCCCAAATCTCCAGAAGCTCCCTGACCTGTATCTGGCAACCCTACCTCCCTATCCCCTGCGGGTGGCCAGGGGGGACCTGGCAACCCTCCAAGATGGACTACTGATCTGATCCAGCAGGGCTCTTCTGATGTTCTTATGAAGGCCTCAGCTTTTATGCTCTGTTGCTGGCTCTAGAGGGACCACTGGTCTGATCTGGTAGGCCTCTTCTTGTGTTCTATCAGGGGAAGGCCTAGGCCTCTACGCCCTATTGTGGGCCCTCCAGAGGAACAGGTTGGCCACTGTGTTGTTCTTATGAAGACCTCAGCCCTTCTACCCTGTTGCTGGCCCTCCAGAGGAAGTGGTTGGCCACTGTATGAGACAGGATGCTGGACTAGATGGACCACTGGTCTGATCCAGCAGGGCTCCTCTGATGTTCTTTTGAAGGCCTCGGCTTCCACATACTGTTGTTGGGCCTCCAGCAAAACTGGTTGGCTGCTGAATGAGACAGAATGTTGGGCGAGATGGACCACTGGTCTGATCCAGCAGGGCTCCCCTTGTGTTCTCATCAGGGGAAGGCCTCAGCCTCCATGCCCCGTTGTTGGCCATCCAGAGGAACTAGTTGGCCCCTGTGTCTAATCCAGTAGGGCTCATTTTATGCAGGAGATAAATGCAGGAGATAAATATTTTAATAAATGTAATACATTTAAAAGTTGGTCCCTCAGGCAGCACAACTCAGATATGGAAGGATTAAATGAATCCCCAGATAGTTGTCATTAGCATACTAAAGCACCAGTAACTTCATTTTGCTACAGACTAAATTCCTTCTGTGAATCGTCTCTGAGGACCTGGTGAATACTATCTGGGGGCTGAACGGGACACAACCAAATTATATACCAGAAATTTTGTTAATCCCAGGGCTATTTTTGGGCAGGAACTCGCAGGAACGGAGTTCCGGCTGGCTCCCGAGTTGGCCACGCCCAGCAGGA
>NW_015175576.1:5354-12359 GCF_001447785.1 Gekko japonicus | reverse complement strand
GGCCACGGCCATACAAGGGAAAACTCTATGGTTTTCCCTTGTATAGTCGTGGCCCCGCCCCCAGCGTGCCCGGCGTCATGGCGTCACTTCCCTGTGACGTGCATGCAGCGCGCGCACGCGCGCTACAGGAGCCGCGCAGGAGTCCACCGCCAGAGAGGTGAGTAACATTTGGTAACCCTAGTCCTCACAGAGGAGGGAGAGCTTGTACCTGAATAAAACTTGGTCTTAAAGGTACCACTGGACTGTTTTGGACCAGGGGTGTGGGGGGGGGGCTCTGCAACTTACCTGGCTGCTTCTTGCTCTGACTGAGGGCTGCTGGGAGCAGGGGGTGGGGCCTGTTGCATGTGCCCGCCCCTTGGGCTCTTTACTGCCAGAGCTCCACTCCTGTGCGCTCCTGCCGGAAATGAGCCCTGCTTGAAATACTATTTTATTGCTCATTGTGCTGTTTACAATATCCACGCCTCAATGAAGCACTAACATGGATGGCCTGGGCTAGCCCAGTCTTGTCAGATCTTGGAAGCCAGGCAAGGCTGCCCTAGGTTAGTATTTTGGATGGGAGACCACCAAGGAACTCCAAGGCTACTATGCAGGGACAGACAATGGCGAACCACCTCTGTTCGTCTCTTCCCTTGAAAACCCTCTGGGGGTCGCCATACGTCAGCTGCAGCTCAAAGGCAAAAATAACAATAATGATAATAAAATATTTAGGAGGAGGAGGAGGAGGGGATTGGATTTAAACCCCGCCCTTCACTCGGAGTCTCAGAGGGTATAACAATCTCCTTTCTCTTCCCCTCCCCACAACAGACCCCCTGTGAGGTAGGTGGGGCTGAAAGAGCTCTGACAGAAACAGCTCTTTTTCAAGGACACCGTTGACAGAACTACGGCTTGCCCAAGGTCATCCAGCAGCTGCGAGTGGAGGAGTGGGGAATCAAACCTGGTTCTCCCAGATTAGAGTCCGCGCACATAACCACTACACCAAACCACTGCACCAAACTTAACCACTACATCAAAGTACACCAGTTGCTTTCTTGGCATCCCTAACTAGCATGGTCTTGGGTAGCCCACACAAATACAACTAATATTTCACTATTTCCAGGAATAAAACAAGACATACCTACCTTTGCCTCCCTTTGCCCTGCTTCTATTGGTCAATTTCTCACTCGAAGTCGCGCAGCCGCATTTTGACCCGCAGGTTTGCCCAACTTTCCCCGCGGTTTAGTGATCCTGTTTTTTGAGGATCACGAAAGCGCAGGGAAAATCGGGCAAAGACGTGGGTCAAAATGCAGCCGCGTGTCTTCGAGTGGGAAATCGACCAATAGAAGTGGGGCAAAGGGAGGTGCGACCGCGGCACAGCTCTTGAGTGGAATTGGTCACAGTGTGTTCTAAAAACCGGCAGTATAAATGTACCTGGGGGAATTTTGAAAAGATCCACCATACAGGACTTTGGTTACGGCCATGAGTAGATGGGTGCTTTAATTATAGCTCTGCTCTCAGTGGGACAGTTCTTTCAGGCTGCTCTTTTTACACGTACTACGGTATTGTAACACAACATTTTTTGGGGGGAGATATGAAAGTGAGACTTATTTATATGGATTTTAGATTATTTTAGAACTGGGGGGTATTGTTTTTTCCTCCTCCCCCCCCAGTTGGTATATGTGCCTTATGTTTTATCTATCTGTGTATTTTCTCCAATGTCAATGCCAATAAAGGTAACTGAACTGAACTATAGCTATGCTCAGTGCTCAAAGTGGTCAACTCCCCCAGGATCATGTGAGCACCTATGGAGAAGGAAGCTGTCCAGAAGAGGGTGTGTCTAGGCCGGCATCCGGTGTCCCACAGAGGGTGGCATCTCCAGTTGAAACGACCAGGAGAGTCTGATTGAGTGAAGCTAAGGAGAAGGTCTTCAAATAAGAAGCCAGCTAGGTACCTAGCTGCTGCTGTATGACAACAACAGAAAGAAAGCATACTTCTGAAATACGCCAGTTCCACGTAAGAACCACACCCCCACCAGGAAGATGGTTAAAAGCCACAATATCTGGGAAACAATTGCTAGAATGAAATAGAGAACCAGGCAGGCTGTTTCTTGCATGCCTTCTCACCACGCCAGTCAAAAGTACAATGCTGCAATCAGATGGAACAGTTAAGGTAAATCTTAACTGCTACAGTGCTACTATTTAACTAAACACTAAAATCACACTACCAACCAAAGGAGCCATATATCATACAGTATGTCATCTGCCTTGCGCAAGCTTCTAAAACGGTAATAAAATACACAAAGGCAAAAAAAAAGGACCAGGAAACAGGTGATATGAAGGTACAGATGGAACACTATGTCTGGGGCAGTGATGCTTTGTTGGGGGACAACAATGGGAGGGCTTCTGGAGTTCTGGCCTCGCTGGTAGGGTAGCCAGTCCCCTGGTCTGGGAGTGGGTTCCCCTGTTTTTGTGGGTGCCTCCCTGCTGGCGGCCAACTGGCCGGAAGGGGGAAACCCCACCCACAAATGTCCCCAAATGTGGTGTGACCGCATCACCTGGAAGTGATGTCATTGTGCTGCCAACATTGTGTGGTGACACTCTAGTTTTTGGGCAAAACTCTATGGTGAAACCGGCCTCAAACCACAGAGTTTTGCCCCCGAAACTAGAGCGTCACCGTGTGACATTGGTGGTGTGATGACATCACTTCTGGATGATGTCATCATGCAGTGTGCACTCTGTATGCACTACAGAAGCTCCGGGAAAGGCCCGTCGATTCCCCTGCCAGCAGAAAGGTAGGACCTGGGAACCCTACCTACTGGTGGACCTCCTGGTGGCACCTGAATTTGAGCCACTGTGTAACACAGAGTGTTGGACTGGATGGGCCATTGGCCTGATCCAACATGGCTTCTCTTATGTTCTTATGTCCTGGGCAGTGATGCTCTGTATTCTTGGTGCTTGCAAGGGCAACAGTGGGAGGGCTTCTGGAGTTCTGGCCCCACTGGTGGATCTCCTGATAGCCCCTGGGTTTTGGCCACTGGGTGAAACAGAGTGTTGCACTGGATGGGTCATTGGCCTGATCCAACATGGCTTCCCTTATGTTCTTAGGTCTTGGGCAGTGATGCTCTGTATTCCTGGTCCTTGGGGGGGCGACAGTGGGAGGGCTTCTAGAGTTCTGGCCTGGCTGGTGGACCTCCTGATGGCACCTGGGTTTTGGCCACTGGGTGACACAGAATGTTAGACCAGATGAACCACTGGCCTGTTCCAACATGGCTTCTCTTATGTTCTTTACCTGAGACCCTTGAAAGCAGCTGCTAGTCTGAGTACTCAATACTGACGGTGACGGGCCAACAGTCCGATTCAGCATAAGGCAGCTTTATGTGTTCAGTTGCACATTTCATAAGTGGACACACTTCGAGAGCCGTTCTGCTGTCCTTCCCCCCCTCTCCCTCCAAGCTCCCATGCCGCCCAAGAGGGGCAGAGGAGGCGATCCACCTTCCTAGGCCAGGCCCTCGGCTGGGGCCACCTCTCCCAGAAGTGCAGACGGGGATCTGGGCCGCACAGGCAGCCAAGGCAGCAGATGCGCTCCCAGCTCCTACAGGGGATCAGCTTGGCAGAACGTACAGGTGTCTCTCTTTGCCGACGGCACTTCAGATAACACGAACTGACACTCGGCTCTCCTGAGTGGGAGGGCTTCTAATGTCCTGGCCCCACTGCTGGACCTCCTGATGGCACTGGTATTTCTGGCCACTGTGTGATACAGAGTGTTGGACTGGATGGGCCTTTGGCCTGATCCAACATTGGCATCTCTTATGTTCTTATGTTCTTATGAAGGGGGGAAGCGTGTGGGGGTCTCTTACGGCTTCTCTTCCTCTGTAGTATGAGTTAGCAAACGGATGGCGGCCCGATCTTTCAGGCCGTAAGACCCGGGGGCATGCTTCTTGTTCCTTCCTCTTATCTCCTACCTCCTTTGACTGACAGAAGGTCTCCAAGAAAGCTCCGTTAAATGGCTCGGCCTGGTCTCCATTACTGACCTTTATGCCAGACCTCAAAAGGGTTAAAGCGCTTGGGGCTCTTTAGCTTGGAGAAATGACGGCTGAGGGGTGACATGATCGAGGTTGATAAGATTATGCATGGGACAGAGCAGGTAGAGAAAGAAGTCCTTTTCTCCCTTTCTCACAATACAAGAACTTGTGGGCACTCCATGAAATTGCTGAGCGGTTGGGTTAGAACGGATAAAAGGAAGTCCTTCTTCACCCAAAGAGTGATGAACACTTGGAATTCACTGCCACAGGCAGTGGTGGCAGCTACAAGCATGGACGGCTTCAAGAGGGAATTAGATAAGCATCTGGAGCAGAGGTCCATCAGTGGCTATTAGCCACAAGGTATAGAGAGGAACACTCAGGCTGGGGCAAGTGATGCTCTGTCATCTTGGTGCTTGGGGGGGCAACAGTGGGAGGGCTCCTAGTGTCCTAGGAACATAAGAGTGATTGACACATGAAATTCACTGCCACAGGAGGGGACAGTTGCTTAGGACAGGAGTTTTCTTCTCCCCTCGTTCTTTTACTCATGAAAGCCCTGTAAAATGCCATATCCTAGATTATTAAATAAACAGCAACCCGTACCTAGGAACACATCATTTCAGCACAAAGGATGCAAAAAGACTGTTATCTTTTCTCCTAATGATAAGAATCACAATCGTTATGTTTTATGTCTTTTTCCCGCCACAGTCATCTGAGACGTGCAGACAGCGTAACGGGAGAATACAATTCCGGTTAGTGAAACATGACGGGCGACCTTAAAGTGCCTTTCTGGTTGGTTTTAGCCAGACTTAACAGGACGTTCTGCATCATTATAGTAAATAAAAGGGATCCGGAGAGCCATCGTAATGGAGCACTCTTCATTAGCAATTATTATCTCCGCGCTCTCTATTAAGCAAACTCCCTGGGAATCGCGGTTTGCTAAGCTATTCTGTCTCCTCTCAAAGCCTTAAAAAGAAACAACACCAAGAGCGGCCAAAAAGCCAGGAAAGCCTGAGATTTTCATAAACAGAAAATCGAAATAAAATAAAACAAAATAAAACAAACAGATTTCCTAAAGCTTCACAAGGAGAAAGCGTAGAAACAGCTGAATAACTAGAAGCGTGCTTCTGTCTGCGCTCTTCAATCACTTGGCATTTCTGCTCCCCAAGGGTTGCCAACCTCCAGATGGGGCCTGGAGACCTCCCGGAATTGCTACAGTTCCCCAGGCAACATACACCAGTCCCCCTGGAGGAAATGGCTTCTTTGGGAGGAGTAAACAAGTATAAAGCCAACAGTCGTGATAGTCTGACCCACAAATCAAACCGTCATTAAGACTTATAAAGAATGCTATCTATGTATTAAGGAGCTGCAGTGGCTCAAGTGGTTAAGACGCTGAACTGCAGGCTGTGGAAGGTCGGTAGTTCAGCAGTTCGAGACCCGAGTGTGCCGCATGAGAGAACAGGTCTACCCACCTCAGTCTACTATATCGGTAGGCCTGGCTTCCGGACAAGAGGTCTACCCACCCCTTTCAACTATATTGATAGACTTGGCCTCTGGAGAACTTTGGGTTTTTTAGTGAAATATGACAACACAAGAGTGGACAGAGAGAACTTTCTCGCCCTTTCACCAAATATGAAAACTCAAGGGCATCCAAATGAAGCTGGTGGGCAGTAGATTGAGGATGGGCAAATAGAAATACTTCTTTGCACAGAGAGTGATTACAATGCGGAATTCACTGCCAGAGGATGTAGTGATGACCGTAGGCGTAGATGGCTTGAAAGGGGGATTAGACAGATTCATGGAGCAGAGGTCTATCAGTGGCTACTAGCCATGGTGACTGAGGAGAACCTCCCTGTTCAGAGGCGGTCAGCCTCTGAATCCCAGAGCCAGGAGCAATGTTCCCTCTAAGCTGTGGAGTCATGTGAGCAAAAATTCTACTTTGTGAGCTACTGGCATTAAAGTTGTAAGTGAGCCATTTGGCTGCTGCATTAAATTGGTTTGCTCTGTAGTCATCCTTCCTGAGCTAAAGCAAAAATGTGTGAGCTGGAGGCTAAAAAGTTAGCTCACACTAACTCAGCTTAGAGGGAACAGTGGCCAGGAGACAATATCAGGGGGAGTCATGGCCTCTATGCCCTGTTTGCTGACCCTCCAGGGCCACCAGTTGGCAACTGCGTGAGACATGGTCCTGGACTAGAAGGACCACTGGTCTGATCCAGCAGGGCTCTTCATAGGTTCTTGTGTTCTTATAGGGGCTCCTGGAGTTATTTCAGTTCAGGAAGATGCCACCAAGGGCAAGATTCAACTCCTTCTCTCCACTCGCCATGGCCCCAATCCAAATCTGCTAGCAACACAGGGATCCCAGCCTCCAGGTGGGATCTGGGGATTGCCCAGAGAGATAGCTCATCCCTAGACAATGGAGATGCTTTTGGAGGGTGGACTGTATGGACATCATTACCCCACTGAGGTTCCTGTCCTTCCCACGCTCCATCCCCAAATCTCCAGGAGTTCCCCAAACTGGATCTAGCAACTCTACCCCTTCTGCCCCCTGCTTGTTGCTAGGGGGATCTGGCAACACTATGTCCTCTAACCCTGATCCATGGCCTCTCTTCACCTAGTTTGGTGTAGTGGTTAAGTGCACGGACTCTAATCTGGGAGAACCGGGTTTGATTCCCCACTCCTCCACTTGCAAGTGCCGGATGACCTTGGGCAAGCCATAGTTCTGAGAAGAGCTTTTCTTGGAAAAGAGCAGTTTCTGTCAGAGGAGGAGGAGGAGGAGGAGATTGGATTTATACCCCGCCCTTCACTTGGAGTCTCAGAGCGGCTTACAAACTCCTTTCCCTTCCCCTCCCCACAACAGACACCCTGTGAGGTGGGTGGGGCTGAGAGAACTCTGACACAAACTGCTCTTTTTCAAGGACAGCTGTGCCAGAGCTTGTGACTGACCCAAGGTCACATCAGCAGCTGCAAGTGGAGGAGTGGGGAATCAAACCCGGTTCTCCCAGATTAGAGTC
>NW_015175576.1:0-4924 GCF_001447785.1 Gekko japonicus | reverse complement strand
GGAAAGAGATCCCAGCTTCTGTTGTTGCTCCTGAGAGAAATGCCATCATTGTTGGGCACCAGCTGTCAGTACCATGCAGAACATTACCCAAACAACAGACTGTGAACTTGCCCTTATTGTTGCTGTTTAAAAAAAAAAAAAAATGAAGAGGGGGAACATTAGACAATGCCAAACAGAGAAGGGAGATTTCGAAGGGAAAGGGGGATCTCTCAAAGGAAGGTGCAACTACAGTCCAAATTTGCCCGGGGTCGGAATCAAAAAAATGGGGAGCCCAGAGACAAATGCATTTCCATGGGTGGTATAAATGGTCAGTGTGGATTCTCCTTTTATGTCAGGTTTGTTTTTCTTGTGGCTGGAGAACTGGGAGGGGTGGCAAGCCACATCACCGATCTAGCTTTGATTTCTCAGGCCTCTTACAGAGATTCAAATGTTTCACGGACACAAATCCCAGTTCTACACCATGAGAACAAGTGACAGCATTGTCGACTAGCGCAATCCATAACATTGATCTAGAACAAGAGTTCAGGTACGGGCAATATCAGATTTCTCATCCTGGCTCTTTCAGTCACCAAGTGTCTGTTTCACTCTCAGTAGGAAAAAAGCAAGAAGCCAGTCGCGCCTTCAGGACTAACGGGAATGGTGGCAGGGTATGAGCTTTGGTGAGTCACTCACTGCTCACTTCTTCAGACTCCACTTCAGTTCTTCTTTGTGCTGACTAAACCTCCTGCTTTTGCGGTGGAGTTTTGTTTGCTAGCGCTCATTCCCCTCCCTGCCATGCAAACTATACATTCCCAAAGACATTTTGCATCAATCCACCTGCATCATGCATATATAGCATAAATACACAATATACCTATAAATCCAGCTATGACAATCTTGCCCTCTTCCCTCCCTCACACACGGGACTTTCTCTTTCTTCTTCTTCTTTCTTGCTGAGCAGTCCCTATATCTATTTTCTTCTAATTTGTCTATGACTGTCTCACTTTATAGATAGATAGATAGATAGATGATAGATAGATAGATGATAGATAGATAGATAGATAGATAGATAGATAGATAGATAGGAACTCCTTTTCATATTAGGTGACACACCCCTAATGTAGCCAATCCTCCAAGTGCTTACAGTAGCCCCTGTAGGAAGAGCTCTGTAAGCTCTTAGAGGATTGACTACATTAGGGGTGTGTCGCCTAATATGCAAAGGAGTTCCTCCTACAAAAAGAGCCCTGGACGGACGGACAGACGATAGATAGATAGATAGATAGATAGATAGATAGATAGATAGATAGATAGATAGATAGATAGATAGATAGATAGATAGATACTGGCCCAGCCCAGGGAACTGAGGGAAGAGACATAAGCACCTTCTTATATTCAACTTCCGAAATGGCACATTACAGGCTTTCGAAAGTTCAAAATAAACGAAATGTTTTATTTAACTTGGAGGAGAAAAGTTCAGGTGGACATGAGGGGAACCAATAATAAAACTAAGGTAACTTTATAATCACACTAACTCCAGATAATTTGTTGCCAACAAGGAAGTGTTTCTGCTATTCAAAAAGGTATTTTGAAACTTTGAGGAGAGAGGGTTTCTTTTCAATTTCTGCTTAAACACTCCAGCATAGGTTTCTGAATTTCACTGACTCTTAAAGTCTAGAAAACAGGAACATACAACCAAGTTCCCCAAGTCTTTCTATATACACAGACCAGGGATCACTCCTCTATTGAAACCTTTCTCCCTTTTCACTAGGCAGGGTTTACTTCTCTTAACGAGAATCAATTTAAATCCCTGGCTTGAATGGGGATCCTCTCTGATCCTCTCACTCCTTTTGCCTCCTTCCCAGTCCACAGTCAGTGCTTAACTGTCTCTTCTTCAACTGTCAGTTCCCAACTGGCATTCTTTAATGGGCTCTCTCTACAGAATTCCATTTGAGCAGCCTGTCATTCAAAGGTTCTCAGACTTGGCCAGGCATTAACCCTTGACAGTCTGTCACATCTGCATATATTTAAAACGTTAAATGCCTGCCTTTCTCCTGGGATGCTGATGAGAATGTAGGGCTACTGAACTTGAGGGGAGGCCTCAACTTCTCCCCACCCTCAAATCTCCAGGAATGTCACAACCCAGAGTTGGCATCCCTGCCAGACTCCCTTCCTTCCCCCGATTGCACCCTCACCAGGCACTGCTCCCAAATCTCCATGAATTTCCCAAGCTGGAATTAGCAACCTTAAGAGAAAGATGGGCATATAAATACTTGAAACAAATAAAGACCAATGAGATTTCCAGAGCGTAAGCATGCAAGAGTCAATGCTGTCTTCATCAAGTACTGACAAAGAGAGCTCTGACTCTCAAAAACCTATACTCTGTGACACTTGATGGTCTTTAAGGAGCCACTCAGTTTGAATCTTGCTCTTCTACTGAAGACCAACACAGCTACCAACGTGAAACTATGACATGATCTTTGAAACTCCTGGAGTCTCCCCAGACGAGTGGCCTATCACCTGCCCTGAAGAACATCAGAAGAGCTCTGCTGGATCAGATCAATAGCCCATCCAGCCTAGCATCCTGTCTCATGCTGTGACCAGCCAGTTCCTCTGGAGGGCCAAGAACAGGGCAGAGAGTCTGAGGTCTTCCCCTGATGTTGCCTCCTGGCTCTGGGATTCAGAGGCTTAGTGCCTCTGATTGTGGAGGTTCTCCTCAGTCACCATGGCTAGCAGCCATCGACAGAATTAACCTCCGTGAAACTCTCTAATCCCCTTTTAAAGCTGTTTATTCCTGTGACCATCACAGCCAGTTTGGTGTAGTGGTTAAGTGCGCAGACTCTAATCTGGGAGAACCGGGTTTGATTCCCCAGTCCTCCACTTGCACCTGTTGGATGACCTTGGGCAAGCCATGGTTCTGTCACAGCTGTCCTTGAAAAAGAGCAGTTCCTGTCAGAGCTCTCTCAGCCCCACCAACCTCACAGGGTGTCTGTTGTGGGGAGGGGAGGGTAGTGAAGGGTGGGATATAAATCCAATCTCTTCTCTCCTTCCCCTACATCCTCTGGCAGCAAATTCCACATTTCAATCGCTCTCTGTGTAAAGTGGCATTTCCTTTTGTCTGTCCTGAACCTACTGCCCATCAGCTTCATTGGATGCCCTCAAGTCCTAGTATTTTGGGTGAGAGAGAGAAAAAAATCTTTGTCGACTCTCTCCACCCCATGTATAACTTTATAAACCTCTATCATGACTCCCCGCCCCCGGTGTCTCTTTTCTAAACTGAAAAGTTCCAGCCTTTCTTCTAGGGAAGGTGATCCAACTGCCCTCCCCTGTCCTTTTGGAGATACGGTGACCAGAACCGTACACAGTATTCCAAATGAAGTTGCACCATAGATTTATACAGGGGCATTACAATATCGGTTGTTTTATTCTCAATCCCTTTCCTAATAATCCCTAGCATAGAGTTTGTTTGTTTTTTTCCACTTCTGCAGCACACTGTCTTGACACTTTCATCAAGCTATCCACTATGACCCCAAGATCTTTTCTCCTTCTCGGTTTCACCATGGAGACGCCACTGGCTGCGTGAAGTCCCTCCATCTCCCATCCCGTGCAGAAATGTGCGCCGCACTGCCGAATTGTCATGAGCAAAGGTGGCTGCCCGGGTGAAGTCGCCAAAGGGGACAGAAATTAACAGGGCCTGAATGAAATCAATTTGTCCTGACAGGCTGACAGCTCGGTAAGCTAATTACGGGGCGGGGGCGGGCAGAGTGCATTAATCAATGCAGAGAAATCCAGCTGCACCAGAGTTTGCTACTAAAATGGAGATGGCGGCAGGATTTGGGGGCAGAGTGGAGATTTCATTCAGTTCACCAGCCCTTAGAGAAGGAGAGTTTGCAGCTTAAAGCTCTGAACTTCAAGCATTGGAGCTTAGAAAAGCAGTGAGCAGGGGAAGAACGGTCAGTAAAATTGGGGGACTGGACAAAGAGGGAGTGACCGTTACCGATTCCCCACAAGCAGCTGTGCCGCCGTCGCTCTTTCGTTTGCCCTGGTTGTACTGCTCAATTTCCCACTATTTGCTACACGGATGCATTTTGACCCGCATCTCCCCCCAATTTCCCCCGTGTCTTCACGATCTCAAAAAAAAAGAAGGATTGAGAAGTTTTCAGTGAGTTATCTACTACGACTCTAAGATCTCTCTCTTCGTCAGTCTCTGCCAGTTTGGACCCCCTCAACATAGAAGAAGAAGAGAAGAGACTGGATTTATACCCCGCCCTTCACTTGGAGTCTCAGAGCAGCTTACAAACTCCTTTCCCTTCCCCTTCGCACAACAGACACCCTGTGAGGTAGGTGGGGCTCAGAGAACACAAACTGCTCTTTCAGGAACAGCTGTGCCAGAGCTTGTGACTGACCCAAGGTCACATCAGCAGGTGCAAGTGGAGGAGTGGGGAATCAAACCCAGTTCTCCCAGATTAGAGTCCGCACACTTAACCACTACACCAAACTGTTCGCACATCACTTTATGCAGAGTCAGGATATCAATGAGAAAAAGGGGGTTAAAACTAAAAATGTGAATGTGCACATTGTTGAGCACTGCCCATTTTCCTGACTGGGGAGAAATTCCAGAAGCAGCATTACCTGGATTGGTTCCCTTGGTAGACACAGTACTGGAATCTTATGATACTTTTGATTTTTTTTGTAAATATACTAGCAGGTCACAGGTGGAGGCAAAGAGGTTTACCTGCAGAGCAAGTAATCTACTACCCCCATATCAGATCCCCAGAGAAAGAGAGATCTTGAAATCCCAAAGTGTTTCAGCCATCCCATTTGCCACTTTGACGCCCACTCGCCCATCCTTGACAGATCCCTTTGGAATGCCTCACAATCCTCCCTGGTTTTCACCGCCCTGAACAATTTCATGTTATCCGCAAGTTAAGAACATAAGAACATAAGA
>NW_015175575.1:23275-25568 GCF_001447785.1 Gekko japonicus | reverse complement strand
GAGACAGTCAGTTAGGTGCACAGGAAAGATTCTTGGGGACTTGTTAGATATTTCCCACTGGATCTGGCAGCCCCGCCGCTGTCAGGGAGCATGAGGGTCGAGGGGAAACAGGGCACCGTACTGAGGATAAGGCGAACATGCCCTCAGAAGGGACCTCTTCCCCAGCTGGTGAGCGGGTATGCTTTCGCACCAAGGAACCATCCCTGGGCAGGGAGGGTGGGGGGCTCTTGGTGACTCAATCCTTCGGCAGGTAGACAGCTGGGTGGCGAACCCGCGTACTGACCATATGGTGGTGACATGCCTGCCTGGGGCAAAGGTAGCAGACATTACACGTGTTCTAGATAGGCTGGTAGATAGTGCTGGGGAGGAGCCAGTGGTTGTGGTGCATGTCGGCAGCAACAATCTGGGGAAATGCAGTTGTGAGATCCAGGAAGAAAAATTTAGGCTACTGGGTAGAAAACTCAAGGCCATGACCTCCAAGGTAGCCTTCTCGGAAGTGCTATCTGTTCCACACGCAGGGCTGGAGAGACAGGCACAGATCAGGAGTCTCAATGCGTGGATGAGACGATGGTGTAGGGGGGAAGGGTTCAAGTTTGTTAGGCACTGAGATTCTTTTTGGAACAAGAGGGAGCTGTACAGACAAGATGGTCTCCACTTGTCCCGAGAAGGAACCAGGCAGCTGGCGCTTAAAATCAAAAAGGTGGCAGAGCAGTATTTAAACTGGATATTAGGGGAAAGCCGGCAGGAGATGAAAAGTCTCTGGTTCGGAATGCCTCATCTCAGAGAGATGAAGCGGTAGCTGTTACATCTCTACAAGGAAAAGGATTAGAAATGTCCACTGAGACTGTGGCTAATGGTACGGACTGCCTGGCAAGGTCTCGAGGCCACAAGAGGAAGCTTGCAGGCTTAACATATATGGGAAATTACAGGTGTTTCTATACAAGTGCAAGAAGTGTCCAAGGTAAAATCAGGGAGTTGGGAGTGCTTGGTGCTGGGGGAGAAATAGACATTGTGGGTATTTCAGAAACTTGGTGGGATGAGGAAAACCAGTGGATTACAGTGATTCCCAATTATATATTATATTGGAAGGAGGGGGCTGGGTGGTTTGGAGGTGGGGTGGCTCTGTACGTCAGGGAGGGTGATACAGTCCAGTAAGATTTAGGGGGAAAGAGAATTGGATTCCCTTCTGGAAATTCTATGGGTTGAAATAGTGGGCCCAAAAGGAAGCTTAACAGTGGG
Source organism: Gekko japonicus (assembly GCF_001447785.1). Classification (NCBI taxonomy): domain Eukaryota; kingdom Metazoa; phylum Chordata; class Lepidosauria; order Squamata; family Gekkonidae; genus Gekko; species Gekko japonicus. Next base: position 24,329 of record NW_015175575.1, on the reverse strand, counting down.
AGTTTGTTACCGCCCACCAGATCAAAAGATAGAGGAGGATTATAAAATGATGAATTAATAAATATAGTGGCTAGACAAAATAACTCTGTCCTAATCAGTGTTCCCTCTAAGCTGAGTTACTGTGAGCTAGCGGCTCGCTCGGGTGACAGCCACCCCTCTGGCCTCAGTGGCCCCTGGGCAACACGTGAAGCTGCCTTCTACTGAATCGGGCCCTTTCTCCACCGAAGCCAGTGTTGTCTACCCAGTCCGGCAGTGGCTCTCCAGGGTCTCAGGCAGAGAAAGGTCTTTTCTCATCCCCTCCTACCCGATCCTCTTAACTGGATGTACTGGGGACTGAACCTGGGACCTGCGGAACTGGACTAGGTCCCGCAAGGCCCGAATCTCCTCCGGGAGCTCATTCCACCAGGAAGGAGCCGCCACCGAAAACGCCCTGGATCTCGTATAGGCCAACCTCACAGCTCGGGGGGCTGGAACTACCAGACGATGAAGCATCCCGAGGGAACATACGGGAAGAGACGGTCCCTTAGATAGGCAGGACCCTGGCCATTCAGGGCTTTAAAGGTAAGCACCAGCACTTTGAAGCGAATCCGGTATGCTATAGGCAGCCAGTGCAGCGCTTGCAGCACAGGCCGGATGTGGTCTCGCCTGGAAAGACCCATCAACAGCCTGGCTGCAGCATTCTGCACTAGCTGCAGCTTCCGGATTTGCGACAGAGGCAGCCCTAAGTAGAGAGCGTTACAGTAGTCCAGCCTTGAGGTGACCGTTGCATGGATCACAGTGGCCAGGTCATTACGGTCGAGATAAGGAGCCAACTGCCACGCCAGCCGCAGATGATAAAAGGCTGACTTGGCAGTGGCCGCTACCTGGGCCTCCATCGTTAACGAGGAGTCCAGGAGCACACCCAAACTCCTTCAGTGGCCAGGTCATTACGGTCGAGATAAGGAGCCAACTGCCGCGCCAGCCGCAGATGATAAAAGGCTGACTTGGCAGTGGCCGCTACCTGGGCCTCCATCGTTAACGAGGAGTCCAGGAGCACACCCAAACTCCTGACCTC
>NW_015175575.1:22737-22877 GCF_001447785.1 Gekko japonicus | reverse complement strand
GAGGTCGTCAGTCAGGGCGACCAGTATCGTCTCCGTCCCGTGACCTGGGCGGAACCCGGACTGGAAGGGATCGAGGATGGAAGCCTCATCCAGGTAGCTCTGTAGCTGTGACGCCCCGGCCCTCTCGATAAGTTTGCCTA
>NW_015175575.1:15016-16764 GCF_001447785.1 Gekko japonicus | reverse complement strand
GGCACAGGCTCGGCTGATGTGGCACCACTCTTAGTGGAATGAAAAAGCTCCGTTTTCACGGCCCTGCGGAACTGCTGAAGGTCTCACAGGGCCTGGGTCTGGCTGGGGAGCTCATTCCAGTATAACGGTGCTGCCAGGGAAAACGCCCTGGTCCTAGTCGCTGTGAACCTGGCATCTTTAGGACCAGGGAGGGCCAGGCGGTGTTGTGTTCCGGATCGCAGCAGCGCTCTCTGGGGGACATGCGGGGAAAGGCGGTCCCTCAGGTAGGCAGGTCCCCGACGGTAAAGGGCTTTAAAGGTCAAAACCAGCACCTTGAAGCTAATCCAGAATGCCATTGGCAGCCAGTGCAGCGACTTCAGCACCGGCTGGATGTGCTCCCGCATAGGAAGGCCCATCTACAGCCGCATTTTGCACCAGCTGCAGCTTCCGGAGTTCTTCTGTTGATACGGCCCAAAAGCACAATTGCCTTTTGACAAACCGCATCACACTGCTGACTCATGCTCAGCGTATGGTCTACTAAGACCCCATAGATCCTTTTCGCACATCCTGCTGCCAAGACAAGTCTCCCCCACCCTATAATTATGCACTTGATTTTATCTGAGGATCCATGCTTTGGAACCATGTTTTTGCACTTTTGGGGTGCCACAAATTCTTGGAGGCATGATTTTTGTACTGATGGCTATAGCCCAAGACGGTCTACAGTATGTCAGTTTTATTTCCTTTCAGCATAAAAATTGTATGAATTCACCAGGATCTGTGCTTTGGAATCATGTTTTTGCCTTGTTGTGGTGCCACGAATCTGTGGATGTGTGGGTTTTGTGGTGTTCCCTATGGACTAACAAATGGTCTACAGTATGATGGTGGTTTCATAGGAATTCATGAGGATATTATTATCATTATCATTATTATTATTTTCATATCCCGCCTTGCCTGCAAGGCAGGCTGAAGGGTGTGTACAATGATTAAAATCCGACAAAACACACATAAATACAATATTATAAAATTTCAAATTTTGCAGATCAATTACATTACATAAAATGCAGTTGGATACTGAACTGCAGGCTGTGGAAGATCGGTAGTTCAGCAGTTCGAGACCCGGGTGTGCCGCATGACGGAGTGAGCTCCCGTCTCTAGTTCCAGCTCCTGCCAACCTAGCAGTTCGAAAGCAAGAAATTGCAAGTAGATAAATAGGTACCACTCCGGTGGGAAGGTAACAGCGTTCTGTGTGCCTTGGTGTTTAGTCATGCCGGCCACATGACCACGGAAATGTCTTCGGACAGCACTGGCTCTTAGGCTTTGAAATGGAAATGAGCACCGCAACCCTAGAGTCGGATTCGACTGGCATTCGAGGAAGGGAGACCTTTACCTTTCTTTACTGATGGTGAATTTCTATGAAGTGGTGCATTGTTGCACATGTATGCCCCCCCTCCCCGCCTGGCTCCTTCTTATGGGGGGGGGGCTCAAGGGGGCGAGGAGGCTGCCCTCCGCCACGATGGGGAGGGGGTCTCCTGGTTGGAGGGCATCAGCCCCCAAGCGCAGGGTGGGGTGAGCTGCAAGGGCATGGAGGGGAGGGGAGGGGAGGGGGGCTGCAAAAGGGGGCTGGGCGGTGAGCAGCAGCAGCTGCAGTTTTGGGCGCCGCCTTTGTTTCGAGTTGGAGTGGAGGGGGTTCCGGGTCTCCTGGAAGGCGGCTTCACCCCCCTCCAGCCGGAGGCGCTTCCTTTCTCCCCCCCTCCCGCCCCCTCCCTTGC
>NW_015175575.1:0-14613 GCF_001447785.1 Gekko japonicus | reverse complement strand
GGGGGGGACTGCTCTTAATGTTTAAACTTTAAAAGGGCTGCAGAGGAAGCATGACTGTTTGGGTTCCTGACCTCTAAGACAACAGCGGAGCCGGAAGTCGAGGCTTCGAAGTCACCTAGGACTCCAGCCGGCTGCCGGAAGTCTGTTTTGAGCCGTCTACCTCCGGTTCCCAGTGGCAGCTGCCTCCCCCCCCCCCCGGGGCGGTCTTGCGGGGGCGGGGGGCGGGGGGGGGAGTCCGTGTTAAGCCGTTTAGAAATGTCACGTCTGTTCCGTGGAGGCTCGACGGGGCAGCTCTTGGAAGCGAAGCAGCACAGAATTGCAGGCTAGCGAGCTATGCAGGACCCAGTACTGGTGCCTGTAGCCTCTCCCAAGTCGGATCCTGTTAGGTCATTTCTGTACTGCTGTAGGCTGGATCCTTCTGAGTAACTGTGCACCATTTGGTCGTTCATGTTAGCATTTATTTATGCTTTGGTTCCCTACAGATTTTTAGATTCCTGGTTGGTTCCCATTCCTAGTTCATTCACTGTGCCGTCCTGTTGACTGCCTTGGGTCACTCTGTGGGTCACCTGCATTGGGTCCCCGTGAGAGAGACGGACTTATGATGATGATGATGATTGATGATGATGATGATGAGAGACTGGATTGATACCCTCCCCCGCCCTTCACTTCCCAAAGGAGTCTCAGAGCGGCTGACAAACTCCTTTTCCCTTCCCCTCCCCAGGACAGACACCCTGTGAGAAATGCATAATACATGCAGAAGTATTGACATTTCTCAGCCCCCTTGGTGACGACAGAAAAGTGGGTTCTGAATTTTTCCCATTAAAATAACTGAAAGTAAATTCTCACCCACGGTGGTGGTGGTGGTGGTCGCAGGGCCCCCCAGAAAAGACTCCCAGGCGTGATCACATGGGATGAATCATGCAAGCCCATTGGCTGCTACACTTGCAAAGCATTTGGGGGCAGTGCTTTGACGTCCCAGCTGCCGTTTTTATTGGGGGTTCGTTGCCTCCAGTTTGGTGGCAGTTTGGTGCAGTGGTTAAGTGGGCGGACTCTCATCTGGGAGAACCGTGTTTGATTCCCCACTCTTCCACTTCCAGCTGCTGGATGACCTTGGGCAAGGCGTAGTTCTGTCGGAGCTGTTGTCTCAAGGACAGTTCTGGAAAGAGCTCTCTCAGCCTCAGGGTGTCTGTTGTGAGGAGGAGAAGGGAAAAGAGTTTGTAAGCCGCCCTGAGGCTCCGAGGGAAAGGCGGGGTATAGATCCAATCTCTTCTCTCTTTCTCTTCTTCTTCCCTCTCTTTGTCCAGGCAGCCCCTGCGCTCTGACCTGGAGAGGCATTAAGCTCCTCTGCCCCTTCCACTCTGACAGGTACGTGGATGGAGCTGTTGCCAAACACATCCAGCCTGTGGAGGAGGTATCTGCAATGGCTGAGCCCTTACCAGTGGCTTTGTCCCGGGCTCCAGTGTACGTTGAGAGCAGCCTCTACTCTGATATGCTGGGTCTCCCCCCTGGTCGCCCCCCCTTCACAGAGGGGCTTTTGCTCCTGCAGTTACTGCTAAGGTGTCCCTCTCTTAGCAGCCAGACCTCTTCTCCCGAAGGTAGAATCGTAGAGTTGGAAGGGACCTCCAGGGTCATCTAGTGCAAACCCCTGCACAATGCAGGAAATTCACAAATACCCCCCCACCCCCAGTGACCCCTGTCCCATGCCCAGAAGATGACAAAAAACCTCCAGGATCATAGGCCAAACTGGCCTGGAGAAAAATGGCTTCCTGGCCCTAGTTTTAAATAAAGAGCCCCTCTTTTAATATCACCCCCAAAATCATTTGTGCACTGCACAGTCTGGCCTAGAAGTGAAACCAGGATGGAGCGGGAACAAACAAAATGGACGCTGCCCAGGAGACAAGCCTGGGAAACTATTTTGGGTAGGTGACGCAGGGTGACTGACTTGCTAGTCGCTCTCCTCCCCATCTCCCAAAAGAGATACTTAATGTCATCAATGGGTTTCTCAGGAAAGGCACTACCCCCACCTTGACGTGATCATCGCCACCCCTGATCACGTCTCCCCTTTTCCAGGTGTCTGCGATGGCTGAGCCCTTTCCTGTTGCTTTGTCCCGGGCTCCAGTTATGTGCTGGTCTTTCAACACTCTCTCTTGACTCTGAAACCCCAAAGGCTCACACCTTTTTGTCTTAGCTCAGAAGAAGAAGAAGAGATTGGATTTATACCCCGCCCTTCACTTGGGAGTCTCAGAGCGGCTTACAAACTCCTTTCCCTTCCCCTCCCCACAACAGACACCCTGTGAGGTGGGGTGGGGCTGACAGACCTCTGACACAAACTGCCCTTTCAAAAAACAGCTGTGCCAGAGCTTGTGACTGACCCAAGGTCAAGTCAGCAGGTGCAAGTGGAGGAGTGGGGAATCAAACCCAGTTCTCCCAGATTAGAGTCCACACACTTAACCACTGCGCCAAACTGGCTCAGGAAGGATGGTTCCAGAGCAAACTAATTTATGCAGCAGCCAAATTGCTCGTTCACAACTTTAATGCCAGGAGCTCACAAAGTAGAAATTTTGCTCACGAGACTCCACCTGCTTTGAAGCCTGCTTGTTCAATCAATAACCAAAATGTTTTCTGGTTCTATCCAATCTAAAAATGTATTTAATAAATCTTCTGCATAAGGTTCTGGTGGAATGCCATCTGATTCTGGTGGAGCCTTAGCATTTTCCAGCTGTCCAATAAGTGATTGAATCTCACCAACTGTTATGGGGGACCATTTCATGGTATTTTCTAATGTTACCACCGATGGAGAATGAGCAGCATCGTTGTACATTTCTCTAAAAGAGGAGACCCATCTATCTGCAGGAATACAGGCAGTTATTGGTGACTTGGCACCTAACGCTCTACAAATGACTAACTTCCAGAAAAGGGATGTATTTTTACTTTTGGCTACATTGATAAGCTCTCACCACAGTTCTCTGAAGAACTCTTTCTATGTTTTATCAAAAATTTTATGTTTTATCAATAATTTGTACTCCTTTTTTTGGAAAAAAGTGGGAAAAGAGTTTCTTGCTTGGCTCCCTCATCAGCACTTTGGTGTTGGTGATAGACCCTATTCAAAGCAGTTTTGTCCGCAGTACGTCTTTGATTAAACCATGGTTTAGATAAATTGAAGGGTTTAGCACCCTTGGCTGGAGAGGAGTGAAAGAGAAAGGGATATTTTCACATAGTTCTGTAGGGTCTTGAACGCCGTCAAATACCATAGTGCTCGACAGGAGTTTAGTAGGCTACCTGAATTCAGAAGTTCTTTTAAACTTTGACCTAGAGTGGGGGACCATCTCACTCGGCAGCCAAACCTTTCTGTAGGTTAAACCATGATAGAGTATCTGAAGGTCAGATGAGGGCCCTCAGGATCTAAAAAGACCTGTAAAAATAGTGAGAAATGGTCACCCTCCAAGTATGGAAGTACTTGAAATTTCTCCGTCAGGGAAACTAGAGCTCTACAAGACAAAATGTAGTCAATTGTACTCACTTTGGTACCTGCTGTGATGAGACGGGGACCCGCTGCCCTCAGCCCTGGGAGACTGAGCAGCCATTCACTGGCACACAAGCCCCGTGTCATGGGATAGAAGGACAAGTCCTTTTATGGATCAAAAACTGGCTAGTTCATAGAAAACAGAGAGTGAGTGTAGGTGGGCAATTTTCTCAGTGGAGGGTGGTAAGCAGTGGGGTACCGCAGGGATCAGTACTTGGTCCACTGCTTTTTAACTTGTTCATTAATGATTTGGAGATGGGAGTAAGCAGTGAAGTGGCTAAATTTGCGGATGATACAAAGTTGTTCAAGGTGGTGAAAACCAGTGAGGATTGTGAGGCACTCCAAAGGGATCTGTCAAAGATGGGCAAGTGGGCGTCAACATGGCAAATGGGGTTCAATGTGGCCAAGTGCAAGGTGATGCACATTGGAGCCAAAAATCCTAAATATAAATACACATTGATGGGGTCTGAACTGGCAGAGACTGAGCAAGAGAGAGATCTTGGAGTTGTAGTGGATAACTCACTGAAAATGTCGAGACAGTGTGTGACTGCAATAAAGAAGGCCAATGCTATGCTGGGGATTATTAGGAAGGGTATTGAAAACAGATCAGCCAATATAATAATGCCCCTATATAAATCAATGGTGAGACCTCATTTGGAATACTGTGTGCAGTTCTGGGCACCACACCTTAAAAAGGATATTATAGCTTTGGAAAAAGTGCAGAAAAGGGCAACTCGAATGATAAAAGGGTTGGAACACTTTCCCTATGAGGAAAGGTTAAAGCGCTTAGGGCTCTTTAGCTTGGAGAAAAGACGACTGAGGGGTGACATGATCGAGGTTTATAAGATTATGCATGGGAAAGAGCAGGTAAAGAAAGAGGTACTTTTCTCCCTTTCTCACAATACAAGAACTCGTGGGCACTCCATGAAACTGCAGAGCGGTCGGGTTAGAACGGATAAAAGGAAGTACTTCTTCACCCAAAGAGTGATTAACACATGGAATTCACTGCCACAGGAAGTGGTGGCAGCTACAAGCATGGACGGCTTCAAAAGGGAATTAGATAAGCATATGGAGCAGAGGTCCATCAGTGGCTATTAGCCACAAGGTATAGCTAGGGGCTCTGGGGCAAGTGTGGGCACTCCATGAACTTGCTGAGCGGTCGGGTTAGAATGGATAAAAGGAAGTACTTCTTCACCCAAAGAGTGATTAACACTTGGAATTCACTGCCACAGGAAGTGGTGGGTGCTACAAGCATGGATGGCTTCAAAAGGGAATTAGATAAGCATATGGAGCAGAGGTCCATCAGTGGCTATTAGCCACAAGGTATAGCTAGGGGCTCTGGGGCAAGTGATGCTCTGTCTTCTTGGTGCTTGGGGGGGTCAACAGTGGGAGGGCTTCTAATGTCCTGGCCCCACTGCTGGACCTCCTGATGGCACTGGTATTTCTGGCCACTGTGTGACACAGAGTGTTGGACTGGATGGGCCTTTGGCCTGATCCAACATTGGCGTCTCTTATGTTCTTATGTTTTTTGCCTGCCCACCCTGCCTCGTGGGGCTATTTCCCTTCATAATTCGCTGCCACCATTCACTGGATTCACACCGTCTTCCTAGAGGGAGAGTTAGACCCCTTATCACACCGCCTTCCTAGAAGGAAGATACTCCAATCTTTGGGGACCCCCTGGAGAGTTGGCAACTCCTCCGATTTGGGTTTCCCGGCCTCCCTTTCCTCTGGTAATGCACTGAGTGGGGAGGACCATGTAGTCAAGGAACAACAGGTCTTATAACTCAAAAAGGTTTATTTGAACTATATACATATTATACAAGTTAGGCACAGAAATTAACACAGGCACTTTAGCACAACTGGGGACAGAAAATAAACAGGATTTAAAGCACAATTCCCCTGTCCCTACACACACCCCTCTACCTCTTGAGACTGTGGGCCTCAAGATGGGATTTGCTTTTCCCCTCCTTCTTGTTGTGGAGAAAAAATCCAGCCCTCCTCAGGACTGGGCACCAATACTGCCACCCTCCTGGGCTCTCCACCACGGTTTATAGTGGCCTGGTTTGCCCACGGAGTCTGAGGTGACCGGAGCCCCGCCTGTACACACCACCTTGACGCTCTTGTCCTCTTCTCAGGAGCCAAAGCCTTTATCTGCCTGGCTCCACCCCTGGGGTGTGTCCACACTTTCCCGCACTTTTTTATTTATTTATAATCAAATTTATACCCTGCCCTTCCCGCAAAGCAGGCTCAGGGCGGCTTTCAACAATACAACAATACAAAATAAAAGCATAAATAGTACAGAATTAAAACACAGCAATTAAAATAATGCATTACAAATGTTACAAAGTACTGGCGGCAGATAAAATAAACAAATGAGATGTTTTCAAATAAAGTGCTTCGATGTTATTCTACATAAGTGTTTGAATGTTATGTTGCTCATTCTTGAGGCAGCTGCTGATGTCTACATTACAGGCTGTGCGCTAAGATGGCGGCGGCCCCTAGTTTTATGCCTGGTGGAAGAGCTCCGTCTTGCAGGCCCTTTGGAACTGTGAAAGGAAAGCTTTTTCCTAAAGCTGCTGGGAAATGTAGGCAGGGAGGTATGGCAGCTCCATTGTTCCCTATGGAATACCTCCCCCCTCCAGAGGACTACCCGACTGGAATCCATCTTAAAATAAACTGCTGCCTCGGCCTGGCAGTCATTTCATTTCTTTTTCTTTTTCTAATAATCTATTTATTAGTTTTAAGACAAACAAACACATAAGAAGATAGTAAATATATATGTTTAAGCACTTTGCAATAATCAGATCAGGATTAATAAATTCATTATACAGGTTAGTTATAGCTTCACCATAATATTATATTGTCCTTATCCAATCTTATATCCTGTATTACAAGGGCTTATAAATTATACTGGCTAACAATTTTATAGTCATTCTAACTCTTCTAGTATAATTACCGTTTGCTACTAAACAATCTTCATACTAATAATAAAGCCATAATACCTGTTAAATCATTTGGTATCTTAATCTCCATTTGAACTGCTACACAAACAATAGATTTAAATTCATTCTGTCCCTTTAAGATCAAAAGCAGAACACCAAAAATTCATATCTATCTTTTCTGTATACTTAACTACTCTTTTTACAGTATAGATATTATTAGTTATTACATTGATGGTAAACATAATCAGCTCCCTTGATGAGTCTAGCTATTTTTGTCCTTCTCAAAATGTTAAACACCTATTATATAAATCACATACGTGTACATGCTACAATTCACCTCCAAAAAAGCCTAAACAGTACCTTATGACCTCCTCTCATTCATCCTAAGGAAAATAAAGAATTTTTAAAAGTAAAATAAGACTACCCTTTTATAAGGTAATGATTTCTGCATACTTAAAGGGCTGTTCAGTTATGCAGGAAAATATCAATTTGTATGTTAAAAAGCAAACTTTTGGAGGTTCTGCATTGACAACTCATTCTCATTCACAACATCATTCATATCCATGTTGCAGAACTTCCTATACCAAAAAGAACAAAATAATATCACACAAAAATAATAAAATTTCCAAGAAACTACTAACTTACTAACTACCCCTAATTATACCATCAGCAGTTTATAACTTAGCAACTCACCATTTCCCCCCCCCGTTACTGCTAACTCCATTTTTTAACAAAAGCCATTTATAGTCAAGCAGAAAAATACAAAGATTTTTTCTTTTTATTTGTATTTTGCTTTGCTCTTTGATAATTTTCGACCGCGTTATTACAAGCGTCTTTAACAGCTTGGGTAGTTTCTTTTTTCAGAAAATTTCTAAATTGTTCCACAGTAAGTGTTTCAATTTTTGTTTCTGGATCTAACTCTTCATCACCTTCAGTCGGCTCCATTTTGTCACTCCTGTTTTTCACCGTTTATTGCCTTGATTATAATTCAGCGGTTCACCAATTATTACTTCCAACATCAAACGTAACAAAAACAAAAATTCACTTTAGATCTTGTTTCCAGTTGCTTCCAGGCCACTTCCTTATACTTGGGAATATTTGCTGGGGATATTAAAATACAAATTTGCCCATTTATCCTTGCTCATACGTGGATAAGTAGCTTCCTTGCGTTGTGCTGAATACATAAGCTGTAAATCCAAAAATATTTAAAAATAAGCCGGATGGTAGCTGCTAGTAGTTCATGGTGTCCATGATCTCTCACAAGACGCTCCCGCGTCAGGGCAGTAACGGACACCCCACCGCATTTGCCGAGTGTGGGAGGGGCCGGAACAAAGCCCCCTGCTATTGAATCTCTTTGTGGGAAGTCCGATGGAGCACCCCCCATCCGGGGGGCTCCAAAAGAAGTGAAAAGGGGTCGGGGGTCTCGGAGTAGCCTGAGGATCCACCTGTCTCGCGCCGTACTGGAACAGCGGCCTGGCAGCCATTTCGTTACACCTGCCATGAAAGTGAATTCACCAGGGGCATCATTGACAGTAGACCCATTTAAAACAGAGAGTCCTAGCCTAAAGGCAAACTTAAAAAGGCAAGCCCCTGCATAGTTTGCTTGCTGGTCTTTAAACACTCTCTCTTGACTCTGAAACCTCAAAGGCTCCCCTGACGAGCTGATCTGCAGCTTAAATTTGGTTGCCAGAAAAGCATCAAACGTGCAGTAAAGTCACCACCGAAGAGTAACATGGCCTCAGGATGTTCCAGCATTAGGGCCCTTACATAATTTTCAAGGGACATCCAGATTTTTTCTATCTCAGATTTGTTACTTAGAGGGAATAAATAGCTGTTCATACTTGTCAATTTTTTTCTTCCCCAAGATAAATTCACAGCCATCGCCAATACTGCCCCAAAGGAGATTTTGCTATACATTCTACTTTTAAAGATGTCGATATTAAAATACCCAACCCTCCCCCCTTTTTGAGTTGCCCCGGCTCGCGCCCTGGTACTGTCAGAATATGAATATAGAGGCACAGGTGCAGAGATGATGTTTGCATGTATGGAGTTAGGTTGCGCCTGCAAACTACTTGAGGATTCAAACTTGATAGATGTGGGCGTGTACTGAGAGGCTCTGTCAGTCTCATCTGTGTGAGGCAGCCTGAACTCTGATTGGCTGTCGCGACTGTCTTGGTCATACACAGAGATTCTAAGAGTGACAGTTATTCAGTTACTCTCTGTCAGTTGGTCTGTCTGTGAGCACAACTGTTGTTAGCTCTATGTTAATCTGTTATTATATACTAAGTTATTGTTTAATCGTTCACCAGTTATTAGTTATATAAACACCATTTAACTTAACTGTATTTGGTGTGGTTATTTTGAGTCTTCCACGAAACTCTTTAACAGCAGGTATATATGTCAGCTAGCTGCCATTGTCATTCCGTTTCCTGTCTAGTATTTCCCCCCCTGTCTCCTTGTTTCCTCGAGTGGTGTTTGTAATCTGCTGAATTGCCAAGGTCGTGCAGCTGAGAGTAGGAGAGGAGCTTCGCCTGGAATGTTTGGGTTATGTTGCATGAGAACTGAACCTGTGTTGATATTGTAGAACTGTTACGTTCCCATGCTTTGGGCGCGAAGTGTATGTTCTATTCCCGCCAGAGGGAACTGGGCTCATTGGCCCTGGTTCAAATGTCTATATTATGCTTTCCCTGTTCACCTGTAGTTATTCCTAACAATGTCCTGTTCTGGTTAACCAACGCTCTGAAATAAACCTGCTTTGCTTTCAAACGTGGAGTTATTTTGAATGCTTGGAATCCAACATTTTGTTAGGAATCATCCTTCTCCATCGTCCCAATTCTGACGGCTGTCATGAGTGGGACTGAGGGGAATCCACCGACTACGGAAGCTACTCCGGTTACGACCACTCCACTGGTCTCCACAGCTACCGAAGTACCGGTGACTAGCTATGGACTGACAGGAGCAACAGGGGGAGCGATCCCGCGAATGGACTCCCGTGGCCGCCACCCACCCCAGGGAAGTGGGGCCTAGACGCGGGAGATACGTATGACTGGTCCCTTTTTGAGGCTAAAGGGACGAAAGAGACATTTTCCCACAGAGGCAGCGCACTCCGCGAAAGCCTGTTTGAGAAGGGAATGTATCCGGAAAAAGAACCCCAGAGATCGGGAAGGGAGTCTCGCCGGGATGACGAGATGTGGATGCTGGAAGAAGAACAGCGGAGGAGAGAGCGAGCCTCGGATGAGAGGTTTTACAACCCTGATGAAGAAAGGATGGAAGATTTGGAGAAGTCGGTGCAACAACTGATGAGAACGGTGACCGACGTTTTCGCCACCATTCCCCAGATGTTGGACACTCGTTTTGCCAACCTGGTAGCCACTCATGGATTACAATTACAACCTCCCCTCCAGCAGCCGCAAGCACCTCCACAACCGGTCCCGCAAGGGCCACCGCAACAGGTTCCACCGCCGCTGATGCCACCTATCCCAGGACAAGCACCGCAGCCGGGTCTGCCAGCCCCACTGATGCCTGCACCTCCGGGACCTCCGGCAGCACCAGCTCTTCCTCGCCCGGGAGGGTTTGGGCCGCCAGGAATCCCACTCGCAGGACCGAGGGCGAGACCAAAGGACTTGCTGGAAGCAACGTTCGACGGGAACCCTGAAGAACTGGCATTTTTTACGGTGAGGGATCAAAAGTTTGTAACCCAACATGGACATTTATTCCCGGATGACAGCGGACGGATCGATGTGATCGCTTCGCGACTGAAAGGAGCAGCCGCCACATGGTATGTAAGACTTCATTCTGACAGGGGCCCTGAACTGTTTAATTTACGGGCTTTCATGTGGGTGCTGAGAACCCGCTTTGAAGACGTGAACGCCGAGAATAGGGCGAAAGCCTTTCTACGCATGTTTAAACAAGGGAGGCGTTCAGTCAGAGATTATACTGCCGAGTTTCACAATCATGCCGCGAAGTTAAGGGATTGGCCAGATAAGATCTTGGTGGAGATGTACTGGGTGGGTCTAAATGCCGAAATCAGAGAGACTGTGTTACGTTCGGTTGACCCTACTACTTTGATGGCATGGGCTCAAGAAGCGGAGAATGCTGAAAGCCGGCTGCAAACCATCCGCCTAGACATGGCAGCGAGCGGGGGGAGGAGTGGCCCGATCCCTACCACTAAACCGAAACCGGCTCGCTTATCTGACGCTGCCCGAGAACTACGGATGAGAATGGGATTATGCCTAAAATGCGGGGAACGGGGCCACTTCGCAGCCGATTGTGGAACCAGCCAGAGGAAGGAGAAAACCCCCACCCCGCCAGGGAAACCTACTCTTCCACCGAAGAGGGGGAGTGCAAAGCCAAAGTTTTCCACCGTTCTGAAAGCTGCGTCAGAAGAACCACTGGATGAATCGGATGAATCGGACTCGGAGACGACGGGAAACGAGAACGTCCTGCTGTAAGGGGCACCCAATAGCAGGACCCATGTGAAGAGGTGCCTATTGTGGTGAGAGAACCCCCCTCCCTATTCTTTGTGACTGTATCGTTGATTAATCCTATCCTGGGAACTCATGTGCGTATCAAAGCACTCATTGACTCGGGGTGTGGGAGAGATCTTATAAGCCCCAACGTGGTGGCTGGGCTAGAAGCAGGGATCAAGACTTTGAAATCCCCCATCATCTTTACCCAGATGGATGGGGCCCCTATGGATCCGTGCACACATGAGTCCATGCCCTTAGGAGTGGGAGCGGGGGAACATTGGGAAGAAAGAACTTTTGTAGTGACCCCAAAATCTCAGTTTGGTCTTGTGCTGGGAGCCCCCTGGTTGTTTTCTCATGATCCTTACGTGCTCTGGGAAGAGGGCAGGATTGATTTTGTTTCTCCAAAATGTCACCAGCACAGATGGGATCCCAATTGCCCCCCCCCTCGTTGAACTTCCCGTGTGCCGCATTGAACGCGGAGGAACTCGCCTCCCTACCCCCGGAATACCATGACTTGGCACAAGTTTTTGGAGAGGAGGAGGCTGATGAATTGCCCCCCCACCGCAAGTCCGATTGCGGAATCGAACTGTTGCCTGGAACTAAACTCCCAAAGGGGACGATTTACGCCATGGGGCCAGCCGAGAAACTCGAACTCCGCAAGTTCATCGACAAAAATTTAGCCAGGGGTTTTATCCGCCCCGCCTCCTCCCCGTTTGCCGCTCCGGTTCTCTTCCGAAAAAGAAAGATGGGGGGCTGCGTTTATGCACGGACTATAGGGGTTGAATGCGGTCTCTACCACTAATGCATACCCCCTCCCATTGATCAAAGACTTGGTAGCGGAAGCCACAAAAGGGAAAATCTTTTCTAAACTTGACCTCAGGGATGCTTACTTTCGAGTGCGGATCAAAGAGGGCGATGAGGGAAAGACTGCGTTCAACACCCCCCTGGGCCAGTTCGAGTACTTAGTCATGCCTTTCGGTCTTCAGGGGGCTCCGGGGGTCTTCATGAACTTGATAAACGAGGTCCTGCATGACTATTTGTTTAAGGGCGTGCTTATTTACTTGGACGACATTTTACTGTATTCCCAGGACCTCCCCTCTCATGTCAAGTTGGTCCGTGAGGTCCTTAAAACGTTACATAAGCATAAACTGTTTGCTAAGCTCTCTAAATGTGAATTCCATCAAACCCACATTGACTTTCTTGGGTATCGAATCTCGGGTGGAGGGCTGGAAATGGACCCAGGGAAAATCAGGGATGTCCTGGAGTGGGAACCCCCCAGGACGCGGCGGCAACTCCAAGCGTTCTTAGGATTTTCCAACTTTTATCGATTTTTCATCAAGGGGTTCGCCCAAATTGCCCTCCCCCTCACTGATTTGTTAAAAACTAAAGGGAAGGGACTGGATGCTACGAAGCCAGGACCCCCGCTGAAATGGTCTCCGGAATGTGCAGCTGCGTTTAATAAATTGAAGCATATGTTCACATCGGAGCCGATCTTAGCCCACCCCGATGAGGCTAAGAAATTCATTGTGCAGACCGATGCCTCCGATGTGGCGATGGGAGCGGCCATTTTACAGGAGGGTGACGACAATAAGTTACACCCGCTAGCCTTTGTCTCCAAAAAGTTTTCAGAGGCTGAACGGCACTGGTGTATTTGGGAGAAGGAGGCGTCTGCTATCCGGTTGGCGCTCTCGACATGGCGCCATTGGCTGGAGGGGGCGAGGGTTCCTTTTGAGGTATGGACTGATCATAAGAACCTCGAGACTCTGAAAACCCCCCGCTCCCTCAACGCCAAGCAATTGCGATGGGCTGATTTCTTCTCCAAATTCCAATTCACTCTACACCATTTTCCCGGCTCTTCTAACTCGCTAGCCGATGCTTTGACCCGCCTCCCACAACATGACAGCCTGCACGACGTCGTCATCGACTCCATTTTCACTCCTGCCCAGTTGGGAGGGGCTGTGGTGACGCGTTCCCAAGCGGCCAAACTTCCCTCCCCCCCTTCGTCTTCTGTTTCACAGCCTCCGTGTCCGCTGGAGGTGGATTGGGGGGGGCGATACAAGACTGAACTCACAACGGAGGATGTTCAGCTCCTTGCTGACATACCTAACTTGGTGCACAGCCCTGAGGGATTGATTTATTCTGACAATAGATAGTATGTTCCCATTTCTCTTCGCAGGGAAGTACTTCAAGTTGCCCACGGATCTAAATTGGCTGGACATTGGGGTTTTGTGAAGTCTCTTCAACTTCTCCGTCGGCAGTTTTGGTGGCCTCACATGCGCAAAGACCTCTTGGAGGGAGGTGATGAAAATAATGGGGGTGGAGCAAGGTTTGAGTAGCGCGTATCACCCAGAGACTGACGGCCAAACAGAACGCGTGAATCAAACCCTTGAGCAGTATTTGCGTTGCTGTTCTAACTATCAACAAGATAACTGGTGTGACTTACTGCCTCTGGCCGAATATTGTTATAACAGCACATTGCACAAATCGATTGATATGTCTCCTTTTAAGGCTGCTTTGGGTTATGATGATCCTCCTTTACCATTTCTAAGGGGGGACACTTCTCTTCAGCCTACTGATGCGGGATTGTGGTGTAAGTCTTTGCAGGAGTCTTGGCCGTTGTTATGTTCTACTTTGAAGGCGGCCAAAGAAGCATACAAAACTCAGGCTGATCGAGGTAGGGTGGAGGGTTGGGGCCTCAAGCCGGGTGATTTTGTGTATGTTTCTACGAAAAATATCAGACTCCTGTGTCCCAGCAAGAAATTGGGTTGGAAATTTATTGGGCCATTTAAAGTCCGCCGTGTGTTAAATAATGTTGCTGTTGAAGTTGAATTGCCTAAGAATTTGTGAGCTTTACATCCTGTATTCCACATGAGCTTATTGAAAAAGGATCCCGGGCAATGTGCATGGAGACCTGCACATGACCCTCCCCCTCCTATCATTTTGGATGGAGAAGAACATTTTGAAATTGCTGACATTCTGGATTCCAGGTTGAAACATGGTAAACTGTGGTACCTCATTCAGTGGGTGGATTTTGGACCCCAGCACCAAGAAGGGGTGGAAGAAGGGGATATTCGGGCCCCTTATATGCTCCAAGAGTTCCACAGACGGTTCCCGGGCAAACCGGGGGGGGTCTCCCGGAAAATCTCCCGGGCACACCGGGAGGTCTCCCGGAAATTCCGGGAGATGGTGGTTAATGGGTATTTTTGAGGGGGCAGTATGTCAGCTAGCTGCCATTGTCATTCCGTTTCCTGTCTAGTATTCCCCCCCCCTGTCTCCTTGTTTCCTCGAGTGGTGTTTGTAATCTGCTGAATTGCCAAGGTCGTGCAGCTGAGAGTAGGAGAGGAGCTTCGCCTGGAATGTTTGGGTTATGTTGCATGAGAACGGAACCTGTATTGATATTGTAGAACTGTTACGTTCCCATGCTTTGGGCGCGAAGTGTATGTTCTATTCCCGCCAGAGGGAACTGGGCTCATTGGCCCCGACCTGGTTCAAATGTCTATATTATGCTTTCCCTGTTCACCTGTAGTTATTCCTAACAATGTCCTGTTCTGGTTAACCAACGCTCTGAAATAAACCTGCTTTGCTTTCAAACGTGGAGTTATTTTGAATGCTTGGAATCCAACAATATACCACATACCTTCAACAGGGTCCTGGGCCCAGTGTGAATAGAATTCACTGT
>NW_015175574.1:19070-26605 GCF_001447785.1 Gekko japonicus | reverse complement strand
TTGACAGTACTTTACAGACAGACAGACAGGCAGAGAGAGAAAACTAGGCCCACATTCTTAGGACTAAGGTGATTTTATCTTAGAGTTACTTGCTGGCAGAAGAAAAATGAGTTTCTACCTGGTTCTGAATTTAGAAGATGCAGCATAGAGTTGACAGACCCACATGCAGTTTTGGAGGCAGTATTTGGAGTCACAGGAGGGTTCTTAGCATTATGACTCCTTTTTTTTGAAGACCGACTATACTGTTTTTTTGTTTCCCTCCCTTCAGGACTGGTGGAATTCTACATCTTTTGCAAACTACTACCGAACCTGGAATGTGGTAGTACATGACTGGCTGTATTACTACATATACCAAGACTTCCTTTGGGTGAGCACCTTTGAATCTAATGGAAAATGTTGCTTCAGAGAAGTGAAAAAAAGGGGGGGGGGTTTACAGCAGTCTCCTATATAGTGAGAAAGGTAGCAAGAGAACCCTACATTTTGCATGAACAGTGAAGTTGGCTTGTTTTTGTGTATGCATGATGCTGGCTTGTACTAAACCAGAACTTTGGTGTTTCAAAATCAGTACTGTCTACTTTGACTGGCAACAGTGGCTCTCCAGGGCCTCAGGCAGAGGTCTTTCACATTACCTACTACCTAGTGCTTTTAACTGGAGATTGAACCTGGGACTTTCAGCATGCCATGCAGATACTTTACCACTGAGCCACAGCACACCTGAGGCAATGCATGGCTATGAAAACTTGTGCAGTGATGAATTAGTCTCTAACATGACTCAGCAGAGTAACAAGAGCTCCTCTTTTGAATTATCTGGCAAAAGTATTATTATGGGAAATGAGCAAGTCTCTGTCTGGCTGTCTTGTTAGGTGCCATCTTTGAGCTGAATGGTAAGCAGACCCAATGTTATTTTTTTGAGTTTGAAAGCTCTATTATTTTACATCTGAGGCAGAGAATGATGACTTGTCGCTCTTTCCTAGCATTTCTCAAACTTCTTATCTGCATTTTAAAGGTAGACTAGTGTTACAAGGTGTATTTTGAGACTGGGCTAAAAAACCAGTAGTACAACCGATGGTTTTAGACTGGAGTGACTTAGACAATGAAGAAAGATGACAGGAAGAACATTGATTCATTTGAAATGTGGTGTTAGAGGGTTTTCCGGTTTAAGCTTGGATGCGTCTCGCTCGGAGACGCGCCGAGACCCGGCTGACGGGAGGGGTTTGAGTTCGTCTCGGACCCCCCGGGATCTCTGTAGGAGACCCCCAGCCTGGGGAGCTGAGGAGAGCCTCTTCCAAGTGGACGCCCGAGGAACTGAGGCTCACCTTCTTCCCCGACCGTCACCGCGGAGCCAGCTGGTAGATGGAGATGCCCTTGAGACGAAGGAAAGCCGTGACCACCACCGTCGGTTGCGACTTCCACGGACGCCCTAGTATCAAACATCAACGAGATGCTAACCCTCCTGGGAAACCTGGGCCTGCAAGTAAATCTCGAGAAGTCTCAACTTCGACCGGTCCAAAGAATACACTACATCGGTGTGCTACTGGACTCCACAAATTGCAGAGCCTACCTACCACAGGACAGGGCCGCCAACATCGTCAATCTAGCCACCGTGATGCATACTCGGCCCTCAGTGACAGCATTCCAAATACAGAGGCTGCTTTGCCTCATGGCAGCTACTACGTCAGTCCTGGTCTTTGCCAAATTGAGAATGTGCCACCTACAACTCTGGTTTATCCACAATTTCAATCCAGAGCGAGACACACACTCAACCCACCTATGCCCACCGGTCAAAGTACGGGACTCTTTGCTTTGGTGGACCACCCATCCCAACCTTTTCCAGGGAGCACCCTTCCATTCTCCATCACCCAAAATTACCCTAACTACGGATGCCTCTCTCTCGGTCTGTGGCGCCCACATGATGGGACTTTGTGTTGGAGGCAGATGGGACACACAGAAACGGAACCGGCACATCAATTTCCTGGAACTGCTTGCGATACGGTTCGCTATCACCAGTTTCCTGCCCCTGATACAGGGGAAGTGTGTCACGGTCCTCACGGACAACACTACTGCCCTCAGTTATGTCAACAGGCAAGGGGGGACTGTCTCCCAACGCCTCTGCGAGCTCGCCTTTGGTTGTGGGACTTCTTAATCGCCCACAACATTTTCCTAGTCGCCATGCACACCCCAGGACACTTGAACGTGCACGCAGACCACCTGAGTCAGGCAGGACTCAATTTGCACGAGTGGGAAAAGAATCCGACTTACCTTCTTCCACTCTTCCGCAAGTGGGGTTCCCCCAGATAGATGTTTTCACCACCAGGGCGAACAAAAAGTGTCCTCTGTTCTGCAGCCGAGGTGGCAGGAACCCGCAGTCCTTAGGGGGCGGTCTCCTCTTCCTGTGGTCCAGAGAATTCCCCTCCCCCCGCTGCCTCTATTTCTGAGAGTGGTCCGCAAAATCATCAGCAACAGAGCGGACTGCATTCTCATATCCCCGTGGTGGCCGAGGCAACCATGGTTCTCAACCATCCTTGATCTGTCAGCAGGGGTCTACCACCAATTTCCTCCCGTACAAGACCTTCTGTTCCTAACCGAGTCCCCTCTCCTATACCACGGCGTGCCATGAATGTGGCTTCAACAGCTTTTCCTCCCGTATAGCTAATGTATTGCTAAACTCGAGAAAGTCCACTACAAGAAAATCTTATAGTTACAAGTGGCGAAAGTTTTGTTCCTCCTTGGGTGAGGATGCCCCTCGAGCCGCCTCCGCAAGTCTCGAGAAGGTTTTCCAATTCCTCCTGTCTCTCGCTGACTCGGGACTGTCACATTCCTTGTTAAAGGTTTATTTGGCCGCACTTTTGGCCTACCATGTTCAAGTTGAGGGATGCACACTGTTCTCGCATCCTCTTTCTAAATGTTTTTTGAAGGGACTGTTACACCTTTACCCTCCCATCAAAAGTTCTGTCGTCCCCTGGGACCTTCCCCTGGTCCTTCGTCAACTCACCAGGAAACCCTTTGAGCTGCTTGCAACTGGCGACATGAAGTTCCTATCCTGGAAAACAGCCTTCCTTGTGGCTGTCACCTCAGCAAGGCGAGTTGGGGAAATATTGGCCATGTCTGATCCTCCTTACCTGTCATTTTTGCCAGGCGGCGGCCGCCTTGTACCTGACTTCTCATTCTTGCCAAAGGTAGTGTCAGAATTCCACCTACAGGCAGAGGTCTTCCTCCCGGATTTCTTCCCTGCTCCGGCATCCCCAGAGGAGAGGCTGCTACACACTTTGGACACGAAACGTGCACTTCTGTTCTTCCTAAACAGAACCCACCCAACGAGACATGACTGTCAACTGTTCGTTTCCTATGCCCCAACAAGGCTGGGAACTCGCATCACGGCTCAGCGTTTGTCGTGGTGGATTGTAAGTCTCATCCACCTCTGCTACCTTATTGCCAAACAGCCATTGCCTTGGCCCTATCAGGGCTCATTCAACCAGAGCTGCTGCAGCCTCGACTGCCTTCCTGCAGGGAGTTTCCCTAACGGACATCTGCAGAGCCGCTACGTGGGCTACGCTCTAGACATCTGTAAGAACTCTCATACCAACATGGGATGTCACAGCCTATCTTCTGCTTCGCAATAAGGACCTGCCAGCACCCTCCTCCAGGTAGGCCACTGCTCGCTAATCTCCCATGGGTGTGAAGCACAGAGACCACGTCAAAGACAAACAGGTTGCTTACCTGTAACTGGTGATCTTCGAGTGGTCATCTGTGCATTCACACCACCCGCCCTCCTTCCCCGCTGCTGTCAGCTTCTACATTTTTCATAGGGATTGATTTGCAGCAGTTTGAAGGAACTGGCGGGATGTCCGCGCCTTCCCCTCTGGGCATGCGTGGTGGGGTTCCTGCGCATGCCCGAGGTCTTGGTGCGAAAATCTGTTAAGGCGCTTGCTACAATGCCGATCGATCCAGCGCAGGCACACTGTATCTCATGGGTGTGAATGCACAGATGACCACTCAAAGATCACCAGTTACAGGTAAGCAACCTGTTTTTCTTTCTGCTAATGAACTGAAGTGTAATAAAACAGGATTATTCATTTAACAATTTCATCAAGAGACTTTCCAGCAATGTGAGACTGTGAGTAATCTTATCAGCATGCCCTAAATGGTAGTTGCCATTCACTTTACAGAACATTTTTTAAAATTGCATCTATGATGGATTTTTTTGTCTCTACTCTCATATCACCCCCCAGTTCTTTGGGAAGAAGTTCAGATCTGCTGCAATGCTGTCCGTCTTTGCAGTTTCTGCTGCTGTACATGAATACATCCTGGTTGTCTGTTTTGGTTACTTCTATCCTGTCATGTTTTGCCTCTTCATGTTCTTTGGAAGTAAGTAATTACTGTTAGCTGGTTTGTTATATTTCTCTCCCACTCTTGTGGTCAGCCTAAGATTGGTTCATAGAGCACCCTAGAACAATTTAAAATACAGGTATAAATAACACACACTATTTCCCCCCAACTTTCCTTGGGAGCATTGGAGAAGATCCAGAGGCGACAATAGTGTTTATTTACTTAAAATATTTATTAGCCACCGTCTTCCTACATAGCTCTCTGGGGAGGTTGTTCCACACTTGTGGGTAGGGGTGTGAAAAAAAAAAATCGGTAAAATTCGGATTCGGGTTTATTGGACCTGATTTTTTCCAGGAAACCTGAAAAAAAAACTGAATATCTATATCGGTAAAGCATAGATATCTGAACATTTTCAGGAAACCCAAAAAATGCAAGTCCATTGTATCCAATGGGGCCATTGAAGTCAATGGCAATAATTCTCTGGAAAGTTTGCAGGGGGCTGGGGGGAGGGGGTTTGAGATAGAGGCTCCAGATTTGGACCTTGGCTGCTCCAGCCTCTCCCCAAATGACCCCCAACGTTTTGACAAGATTGGTCCAGGGGGTCCAATTCCAAGGGCATCCAAAGAGGGTGCCCCCAGATCAGCTTGCTGCCTTGCCTGCCTGTTGCTGGTTTGCCGCCGAAATTCGATGGCAATTCGGCCCCATTATATCCTATGGGCCATTTGGCACAATATGGGGCTTTACCGGTATAGATGTTCAGATTTTTCCGGGAATCCCGAAAAAATTCGGGTCCAATAAATCCGAATCCGAATTTTACCTTTGTTTTCTTTTGCACATCTCTAGGAGGGGGTTTGAGGGAGAGGCTCCAAACTCGGAGGGTGGCTGCTGGAACCTCTCCCCAAGATACCCACCAGGGGGTCCAATTCTACGGGCCCCCGAACAGGTTGCCCCTATCCTTCCATAGAGAGAACAATGGAGGGATAGGGGCAACCTGTTGGGGGAGCATGTTTGCATTGCCAGCCAGGCCCAGCCAACACTGCAGCAGAACCATACCGATCGCCCCCCCCACAACCTGTGCCAAGGTGCCCAAAACCCCGAAACCAACAGAACTTGGTTCAAACCATAGAATCTCTGCAGCAGCAGCAGCATAGACTGAGGGAGCATGTTTGTGCATTGCCAATGCCAGCCAGGCCCAGCAGCAGCCCCGAGCAATCTGCCCCCCACAACCTGTGCCAAGGTGCCATCTGCCAGTCAGTGCCCAAAACCAACAGAACTTGGTTCAAACTAAGACAATCTCTCCCTCTGCAGCAGCAGCAGCTTACATAGGGAGCATGTTTGCATTGGCAGCCATGCCCAGCAGCAGAACCAGAGCAATCTCCCCCCCCGAACAACCTGTGCCAATGTGCCAGGCAGTGCCCCCAAAACCCCAAAACCAACAGAACCAGATGATCTTTCCCTCTGCAGCAGCAGCGGCCTAGGGAGCATGTTTGCATTGCCAGCCATGCCCACTAGCAGCAGAAGAACCAGAGCAATCTCCCCCCCCCCCCAACAACCTCTGTGCCAGTCACTGCCCAAACCCAACTGGACTCAGGTCAAACCAGAGGATTTCTGCAGTATATAAAGTGAAGGGGGGCAGGCAGGACCTGTGCAAGTGAACAATCAGCTAGGAGTGTACGATTCCCCACTCAGCACATTAAGAGAGGCAAAGGGAGGCCAGCGGAACCCAAATAGGCCCAAATCAAAGTGGTTGCCAAATCTCCAGGGGCGCCCAAAGATTGAGATACCCACTTTCCCAGGTTGTGGAATCATCCAGAGGGGTCTCACAGTACCTCTAGGAAGGTGGTGTGAATCCAGTGAGTAACGGCAGCAACTAAGGAAGGAAAGTAGCCCCACCCCCACCAGACAGGGCCCAGGGCAGACGAAAACATCCCGAGCCACAGAACGGCTGGCTGTTTGGTCTCCCAGGGCTGAGGGTGGGTCCCTGTTCCCTACAATGCAGGAAATTCACACAACTACCTCTCCCCCACACCCATAGAGGCCCCTCCTCCATGCCCAGAAGGCGGCTACTAGTTGCCTAGCCTGGTTTGGAAATCCAAAGGTGCCCAGAGGCTGAAAAAGATTTGGGAGTCAGTCGGACTCGGTCCCCTGTTCAGGGGACAGCAGCAGAACCAGTGCACGTTGGCCCCCACAACCTGTGCAACCAGCCCTCGCAACAATGAGTCTCTCCCCTGGCATCTCTACGGCCAGAGTCATGGAACCACAGAGTTGGAATGTACCTCCGGGTCATCTAGTCCACCCCCCACAAGGCAGAAAAATTCACAAACACCTCCCCCTCCACACCCCAGCAGTGACCCCCGCTCCATGCCCAGAAGAGAGATGGCTATTGACTACTAGCCTAGCCTGCTTTGGAAATCCAAAGGTGGCCAGAGGCTAAAAAAGATTTGGGACCCCTCCCCCACTCTAAATAATTTGCCCAAAACTCATCACGGTGTAACACCGCCCACTGCATCAAGACGACTGAAGTCTGACATCACAGTAGCACAGAATGTGAGTCTTCGAGCATCCAGCTAAGTGTCAGCTAACATCTGATTTGCCCAAAAACCATGGCTTGGTGTGAAACCAGCCCACTTCGTCAGGTGCATGAAGTGTCACATCTACTTAGCAAAGAAAGACATGACCCCTCATGCAGAAAGTGAAGTGCAGCCTCTGTCTCCTCTCCTGTCAGTTTACGTCCAACAAATACAAAAAAAATCTTTTTGTTGTTCAGTCGCACAGTCGAGTCCGACTCTTCGCGACCCCATGGAGAATATCTAGCCAGGCCCTCCTGTTTTCTGCCGTCCTCTGAAGTTTGCTCAATTTCATGTTCGTTGCATCTATGACACTGTCTAACCATCTCATCCTTTGCTGTCCTCGTCTTCTTTGACCTTCAATCTTTCCCAGCATCATGGTCTTCTCCAGTGAGTGCTCCCTTCTCATTTGGTGGCCAAAGTATTTGAGCTTCAGTTTCATTATCTGGCCTTCCAGGGAACAGTCAGGGTTGATTTCTTTGAGGATTGACTGATTTGATCTTCTTGCAGTCCAAGGGACTCTCAAGAGTCTTCTCCAGCACCATAGTTCAAAAGAATCTATTCTTCGGCGCTCGGCCTTCCTTATAGTCCAACTCTCGCAGCCATACATGACTACTAGGAATACCATTGCTTTGACCATGC